>NW_027210491.1:0-68739 GCF_027789765.1 Dendropsophus ebraccatus
CGGCTACAGATGGAAACATGCAGTGCATTGCATAGCGTCGGTGCCGGGGGCGGGGCTTACCGCGATGGGGGCGGGGCTTACCGGCTGAAGCCCGGTACAGTCGGCAACTTGCAGTGCATTGCTTAGCGTCGGTGCCGGGGGCGGGGCTTACCGCGATGGGGCGGGGCTTACCGGCTTAATCCCGGTACAGATAGAAACATGCAGTGCATTGCATAGCGTCGGTGCCGGGGGCGGGGCTTACCGCGTTGGGGCGGGGCTTACCGGCTTAATCCCGGTACAGATGGAAACATGCAGTGCATTGCATAGCGTCGGTGCCGGGGGCGGGGCTTACCGCGATGGGGCGGGGCTTACCGCGTCATGCCAGGTACAGTGTGCAACTATGGCAACATGCAATGCTTACTGTCACCTTTTCAGCAGACGCAACCCATCACTTCCTTTGGCGCTGAAGCGGCTGCTACTTCTCATGACATAGCACCGCCACTTGTTTTTTTAAACATGCCCCCATTTAAATTGCACTGGAGTAGAGGCAGCACGGTGGCTCAGTGGTTAGCACAGTAGCCTTGCAGCGCTGGGGGCCTGGGTTCAACTCCCACTAAGGGCAAAAACCAAATTGCATTGCAGTGAATTACATAGCATTGGGTCGGCGCAGGGGGCGTGGCTTACCGGCTTAAGCCTGGTATGATTGGCCACGTGCATTGGCTGGGGGCGGGGCCTACCAGCTTAAGCCTGGTATGATTGGCCACGTGCATTGGCTGGGGGCGGGGCCTACCGGCTTAAGCCTGGTACAGTTGACAACATGAAATGCTTACTGCCACCTCTTCAGCAGACGCAACGCTTCGTTACCTTTTGCGCTGGCGCCGCTGTTACTTCTCATGGCATAGCACCGCCATTTGTTTTATTGAACATGCCCCCCCCGCGATGGGGGCGTGGCTTACCGGCTTAAGCCCGGTACAGTCGGCAACTTGCAGTGCATTGCATAGCGTCGGTGCCGGGGGCGGGGCTTACCGCGATGGGGGCGGGGCTTACCGGCTGAAGCCCGGTACAGTCGGCAACTTGCAGTGCATTGCGTAGCGTCGGTGCCGGGGGCGGGGCTTACCGCGATGGGGCGGGGCTTACCGGCTTAATCCCGGTACAGATGGAAACATGCAGTGCATTGCATAGCGTCGGTGCCGGGGGCGGGGCTTACCGCGATGGGGCGGGGCATACCGGCTTAAGCCCGGTACAGATAGAAACATGCAGTGCATTGCATAGCGTCGGGTCCGGGGGCGGGGCTTACCGCGATGGGGGGGGGGCTTACCGGCTTAAGCCGGGTACAGTCGGCAACATACAGTGCATTGCGTAGCGTCGGTGCCGGGGGCGGGGCTTACCGCGATGGGGGCGGGGCTTACCGGCTTAAGCCCGGTACAGTTGGCCACATGCAATGCTTACTGCCACCTCTTCAGCAGACGCAACACTTCATTTCCTTTGGCGCTGGGGCCGCTGTTACTTCTCATGGCATAGCACCGCCACTTGTTTTTTTAAACATGCGGGGGCCGGGCGGCGGGGCTTACCGCGATGGTGGCGGGGCTTACCGCGTCATGCCAGGTACAGTGTGCAACTATGGCAACATGCAATGCTTACTGTCACCTCTTCAGCAGACGCAACACTTCGTTTCCTTTTGCGCTGGGGCCGCTGTTACTTCTCATGGCATAGCACCGCCATTTGTTTTATTGAACATGCCCCCCGCGATGGGGGCGTGGCTTACCGGCTTAAGCCCGGTACAGTCGGCAACTTGCAGTGCATTGCGTAGCGTCGGTGCCGGGGGCGGGGCTTCCCGCGATGGGGGCGGGGCTTACCGGCTGAAGCCCGGTACAGTCGGCAACTTGCAGTGCATTGCGTAGCGTCGGTGCCGGGGGCGGGGCTTACCGCGATGGGGCGGGGCTTACCGGCTTAATCCCGGTACAGATGGAAACATGCAGTGCATTGCATAGCGTCGGTGCCGGGGGCGGGGCTTACCGCGATGGGGGCGGGGCTTACCGGCTTAAGCCGGGTACAGTCGGCAACATACAGTGCATTGCGTAGCGTCGGTGCCGGGGGCGGGGCTGACCGCGATGGGGGCGGGGCTTACCGGCTTAAGCCCGGTACAGTTGGCCACATGCAATGCTTACTGCCACCTCTTCAGCAGACGCAACACTTCATTTCCTTTGGCGCTGGGGCGGCTGTTACTTCTCATGGCATAGCACCGCCACTTGTTTTTTAAACATGCGGGGGCCGGGCGGCGGGGCTTACCGCGATGGGGGCGGGGCTTACCGCGTCATGCCAGGTACAGTGTGCAACTATGGCAACATGCAATGCTTACTGTCACCTTTTCAGCAGACGCAACCCATCACTTCCTTTGGCGCTGAAGCGGCTGCTACTTCTCATGACATAGCACCGCCACTTGTTTTTTAAACATGCCCCCATTTAAATTGCACTGGAGTAGAGGCAGCACGGTGGCTCAGTGGTTAGCACAGTAGCCTTGCAGCGCTGGGGGCCTGGGTTCAACTCCCACTAAGGGCAAAAACCAAATTGCATTGCAGTGAATTACATAGCATTGGGTCGGCGCAGGGGGCGTGGCTTACCGGCTTAAGCCTGGTATGATTGGCCACGTGCATTGGCTGGGGGCGGGGCCCTACCAGCTTAAGCCTGGTATGATTGGCCACGTGCATTGGCTGGGGGCGGGGCCCTACCGGCTTAAGCCTGGTACAGTTGACAACATGAAATGCTTACTGCCACCTCTTCAGCAGACGCAACACTTCGTTACCTTTTGCGCTGGCGCCGCTGTTACTTCTCATGGCATAGCACCGCCATTTGTTTTATTGAACATGCCCCCCGCGATGGGGGCGTGGCTTACCGGCTTAAGCCCGGTACAGTCGGCAACTTGCAGTGCATTGCGTAGCGTCGGTGCCGGGGGCGGGGCTTACCGCGATGGGGGCGGGGCTTACCGGCTTAAGCCCGGTACAGTCGGCAACTTGCAGTGCATTGCGTAGCGTCGGTGCCGGGGGCGGGGCTTACCGCGATGGGGCGGGGCTTACCGGCTTAATCCCGGTACAGATGGAAACATGCAGTGCATTGCTTAGCGTCGGTGCCGGGGGCGGGGCTTACCGCGATGGGGGCGGGGCTTACAGGCTGAAGCCCGGTACAGTCGGCAACTTGCAGTGCATTGCGTAGCGTCGGTGCCGGGGGCGGGGCTTACCGCGATGGGGCGGGGCTTACCGGCTTAATCCCGGTACAGATAGAAACATGCAGTGCATTGCATAGCGTCGGTGCCGGGGGCGGGGCTTACCGCGATGGGGCGGGGCTTACCGGCTTAAGCCCGGTACAGATGGAAACATGCAGTGCATTGCATAGCGTCGGTGCCGGGGGCGGGGCTTACCGCGATGGGGCGGGGCTTACCGCGTCATGCCAGGTACAGTGTGCAACTATGGCAACATGCAATGCTTACTGTCACCTTTTCAGCAGACGCAACCCATCACTTCCTTTGGCGCTGAAGCGGCTGCTACTTCTCATGACATAGCACCGCCACTTGTTTTTTAAACATGCCCCCATTTAAATTGCACTGAAGTAGAGGCAGCACGGTGGCTCAGTGGTTAGCACAGTAGCCTTGCAGCGCTGGGGGCCTGGGTTCAACTCCCACTAAGGGCAAAAACCAAATTGCATTGCAGTGAATTACATAGCATTGGGTCGGCGCAGGGGGCGTGGCTTACCGGCTTAAGCCTGGTATGATTGGCCACGTGTATTGGCTGGGGGCGGGGCCTACCGGCTTAAGCCTGGTATGATTGGCCACGTGCATTGGCTGGGGGCGGGGCCTACCGGCTTAAGCCTGGTACAGTTGACAACATGAAATGCTTACTGCCACCTCTTCAGCAGACGCAACGCTTCGTTACCTTTTGCGCTGGCGCCGCTGTTACTTCTCATGGCATAGCACCGCCATTTGTTTTATTGAACATGCCCCCCCCGCGATGGGGGCGTGGCTTACCGGCTTAAGCCCGGTACAGTCGGCAACTTGCAGTGCATTGCATAGCGTCGGTGCCGGGGGCGGGGCTTACCGCGATGGGGGCGGGGCTTACCGGCTGAAGCCCGGTACAGTCGGCAACTTGCAGTGCATTGCGTAGCGTCGGTGCTGGGGGCGGGGCTTACCGCGATGGGGCGGGGCTTACCGGCTTAATCCCGGTACAGATGGAAACATGCAGTGCATTGCATAGCGTCGGTGCCGGGGGCGGGGCTTACCGCGATGGGGCGGGGCTTACCGGCTTAAGCCCGGTACAGATAGAAACATGCAGTGCATTGCATAGCGTCGGGTCCGGGGGCGGGGCTTACCGCGATGGGGCGGGGCTTACCGGCTTAAGCCGGGTACAGTCGGCAACATACAGTGCATTGCGTAGCGTCGGTGCCGGGGGCGGGGCTGACCGCGATGGGGGCGGGGCTTACCGGCTTAAGCCCGGTACAGTTGGCCACATGCAATGCTTACTGCCACCTCTTCAGCAGACGCAACACTTCATTTCCTTTGGCGCTGGGGCCGCTGTTACTTCTCATGGCATAGCACCGCCACTTGTTTTTTAAACATGCGGGGGCCGGGCGGCGGGGCTTACCGCGTTGGGGGCGGGGCTTACCGCGTCATGCCAGGTACAGTGTGCAACTATGGCAACATGCAATGCTTACTGTCACCTTTTCAGCAGACGCAACCCATCACTTCCTTTGGCGCTGAAGCGGCTGCTACTTCTCATGACATAGCACCGCCACTTGTTTTTTAAAACATGCCCCCATTTAAATTGCACTGGAGTAGAGGCAGCACGGTGGCTCAGTGGTTAGCACAGTAGCCTTGCAGCGCTGGGGGCCTGGGTTCAACTCCCACTAAGGGCAAAAACCAAATTGCATTGCAGTGAATTACATAGCATTGGGTCGGCGCAGGGGGCGTGGCTTACCGGCTTAAGCCTGGTATGATTGGCCACGTGCATTGGCTGGGGGCGGGGCCTACCAGCTTAAGCCTGGTATGATTGGCCACGTGCATTGGCTGGGGGCGGGGCCTACCGGCTTAAGCCTGGTACAGTTGACAACATGAAATGCTTACTGCCACCTCTTCAGCAGACGCAACACTTCGTTACCTTTTGCGCTGGCGCCGCTGTTACTTCTCATGGCATAGCACCGCCATTTGTTTTATTGAACATGCCCCCCGCGATGGGGGCGTGGCTTACCGGCTTTTGCCCGGTACAGTCGGCAACTTGCAGTGCATTGCGTAGCGTCGGTGCCGGGGGCGGGGCTTACCGCGATGGGGGCGGGGCTTACCGGCTGAAGCCCGGTACAGTCGGCAACTTGCAGTGCATTGCGTAGCGTCGGTGCCGGGGGCGGGGCTTACCGCGATGGGGCGGGGCTTACCGGCTTAATCCCGGTACAGATGGAAACATGCAGTGCATTGCATAGCGTCGGTGCCGGAGGCGGGGCTTACCGCGATGGGGGCGGGGCTTACCGGCTGAAGCCCGGTACAGTCGGCAACTTGCAGTGCATTGCGTAGCGTCGGTGCGGGGGGCGGGGCTTACCGCGATGGGGCGGGGCTTACCGGCTTAAGCCGGTACAGATAGAAACATGCAGTGCATTGCATAGCGTCGGTGCCGGGGGCGGGGCTTACCGCGATGGGGCGGGGCTTACCGGCTTAATCCCGGTACAGATGGAAACATGCAGTGCATTGCATAGCGTC
Source organism: Dendropsophus ebraccatus (assembly GCF_027789765.1). NCBI lineage: Eukaryota > Metazoa > Chordata > Amphibia > Anura > Hylidae > Dendropsophus > Dendropsophus ebraccatus. Next base: position 5,714 of record NW_027210491.1, read on the forward strand.
GGTGCCGGGGGCGGGGCTTACCGCGATGGGGCGGGGCTTACCGCGTCATGCCAGGTACAGTGTGCAACTATGGCAACATGCAATGCTTACTGTCACCTTTTCAGCAGACGCAACCCATCACTTCCTTTGGCGCTGAAGCGGCTGCTACTTCTCATGACATAGCACCGCCACTTGTTTTTTAAACATGCCCCCATTTAAATTGCACTGGAGTAGAGGCAGCACGGTGGTTCAGTGGTTAGCACAGTAGCCTTGCAGCGCTGGGGGCCTGGGTTCAACTCCCACTAAGGGCAAAAACCAAATTGCATTGCAGTGAATTACATAGCATTGGGTCGGCGCAGGGGGCGTGGCTTACCGGCTTAAGCCTGGTATGATTGGCCACGTGCATTGGCTGGGGGCGGGGCCTACCGGCTTAAGCCTGGTATGATTGGCCACGTGCATTGGCTGGGGGCGGGGCCTACCGGCTTAAGCCTGGTACAGTTGACAACATGAAATGCTTACTGCCACCTCTTCAGCAGACGCAACGCTTCGTTACCTTTTGCGCTGGCGCCGCTGTTACTTCTCATGGCATAGCACCGCCATTTGTTTTATTGAACATGCCCCCCCCGCGATGGGGGCGTGGCTTACCGGCTTAAGCCGGTACAGTCGGCAACTTGCAGTGCATTGCATAGCGTCGGTGCCGGGGGCGGGGCTTACCGCGATGGGGGCGGGGCTTACCGGCTGAAGCCCGGTACAGTCGGCAACTTGCAGTGCATTGCGTAGCGTCGGTGCCGGGGGCGGGGCTTACCGCGATGGGGCGGGGCTTACCGGCTTAATCCCGGTACAGATGGAAACATGCAGTGCATTGCATAGCGTCGGTGCCGGGGGCGGGGCTTACCGCGATGGGGCGGGGCTTACCGGCTTAAGCCCGGTACAGATAGAAACATGCAGTGCATTGCATAGCGTCGGGTCCGGGGGCGGGGCTTACCGCGATGGGGGCGGGGCTTACCGGCTTAAGCCGGGTACAGTCGGCAACATACAGTGCATTGCGTAGCGTCGGTGCCGGGGGCGGGGCTGACCGCGATGGGGGCGGGGCTTACCGGCTTAAGCCCGGTACAGTTGGCCACATGCAATGCTTACTGCCACCTCTTCAGCAGACGCAACACTTCATTTCCTTTGGCGCTGGGGCCGCTGTTACTTCTCATGGCATAGCACCGCCACTTGTTTTTTAAACATGCGGGGGCCGGGCGGCGGGGCTTACCGCGATGGGGGCGGGGCTTACCGCGTCATGCCAGGTACAGTGTGCAACTATGGCAACATGCAATGCTTACTGTCACCTTTTCAGCAGACGCAACCCATCAATTCCTTTTGCGCTGGCGCCGCTGTTACTTCTCATGGCATAGCACCGCCATTTGTTTTATTGAACATGCCCCCCGCGATGGGGGCGTGGCTTACCGGCTTAAGCCCGGTACAGTCGGCAACTTGCAGTGCATTGCGTAGCGTCGGTGCCGGGGGCGGGGCTTACCGCGATGGGGGCGGGGCTTACCGGCTGAAGCCCGGTACAGTCGGCAACTTGCAGTGCATTGCGTAGCGTCGGTGCCGGGGGCGGGGCTTACCGCGATGGGGCGGGGCTTACCGGCTTAATCCCGGTACAGATGGCAACATGCAGTGCATTGCATAGCGTCGGTGCCGGGGGCGGGGCTTACCGCGATGGGGGCGGGGCTTACCGGCTTAAGCCGGGTACAGTCGGCAACATACAGTGCATTGCGTAGCGTCGGTGCCGGGGGCGGGGCTGACCGCGATGGGGGCGGGGCTTACCGGCTTAAGCCCGGTACAGTTGGCCACATGCAATGCTTACTGCCACCTCTTCAGCAGACGCAACACTTCATTTCCTTTGGCGCTGGGGCGGCTGTTACTTCTCATGGCATAGCACCGCCACTTGTTTTTTAAACATGCGGGGGCCGGGCGGCGGGGCTTACCGCGATGGGGGCGGGGCTTACCGCGTCATGCCAGGTACAGTGTGCAACTATGGCAACATGCAATGCTTACTGTCACCTTTTCAGCAGACGCAACCCATCACTTCCTTTGGCGCTGAAGCGGCTGCTACTTCTCATGACATAGCACCGCCACTTGTTTTTTAAACATGCCCCCATTTAAATTGCACTGGAGTAGAGGCAGCACGGTGGCTCAGTGGTTAGCACAGTAGCCTTGCAGCGCTGGGGGCCTGGGTTCAACTCCCACTAAGGGCAAAAACCAAATTGCATTGCAGTGAATTACATAGCATTGGGTCGGCGCAGGGGGCGTGGCTTACCGGCTTAAGCCTGGTATGATTGGCCACGTGCATTGGCTGGGGGCGGGGACTACCGGCTTAAGCCTGGTATGATTGGCCACGTGCATTGGCTGGGGGCGGGGCCTACCGGCTTAAGCCTGGTACAGTTGACAACATGAAATGCTTACTGCCACCTCTTCAGCAGACGCAACACTTCGTTACCTTTTGCGCTGGCGCCGCTGTTACTTCTCATGGCATAGCACCGCCATTTGTTTTATTGAACATGCCCCCCGCGATGGGGGCGTGGCTTACCGGCTTAAGCCCGGTACAGTCGGCAACTTGCAGTGCATTGCGTAGCGTCGGTGCCGGGGGCGGGGCTTACCGCGATGGGGGCGGGGCTTACCGGCTGAAGCCCGGTACAGTCGGCAACTTGCAGTGCATTGCGTAGCGTCGGTGCCGGGGGCGGGGCTTACCGCGATGGGGCGGGGCTTACCGGCTTAATCCCGGTACAGATGGAAACATGCAGTGCATTGCATAGCGTCGGTGCCGGGGGCGGGGCTTACCGCGATGGGGGCGGGGCTTACCGGCTGAAGCCCGGTACAGTCGGCAACTTGCAGTGCATTGCGTAGCGTCGGTGCCGGGGGGGGGGCTTACCGCGATGGGGGGGGGGCTTACCGGCTTAATCCCGGTACAGATAGAAACATGCAGTGCATTGCATAGCGTCGGTGCCGGGGGCGGGGCTTACCGCGATGGGGCGGGGCTTACCGGCTTAATCCCGGTACAGATGGAAACATGCAGTGCATTGCATAGCGTCGGTGCCGGGGGCGGGGCTTACCGCGATGGGGCGGGGCTTACCGCGTCATGCCAGGTACAGTGTGCAACTATGGCAACATGCAATGCTTACTGTCACCTTTTCAGCAGACGCAACCCATCACTTCCTTTGGCGCTGAAGCGGCTGCTACTTCTCATGACATAGCACCGCCACTTGTTTTTTAAACATGCCCCCATTTAAATTGCACTGGAGTAGAGGCAGCACGGTGGCTCAGTGGTTAGCACAGTAGCCTTGCAGCGCTGGGGGCCTGGGTTCAACTCCCACTAAGGGCAAAAACCAAATTGCATTGCAGTGAATTACATAGCATTGGGTCGGCGCAGGGGGCGTGGCTTACCGGCTTAAGCCTGGTATGATTGGCCACGTGCATTGGCTGGGGGCGGGGCCTACCGGCTTAAGCCTGGTATGATTGGCCACGTGCATTGGCTGGGGGCGGGGCCTACCGGCTTAAGCCTGGTACAGTTGACAACATGAAATGCTTACTGCCACCTCTTCAGCAGACGCAACGCTTCGTTACCTTTTGCGCTGGCGCCGCTGTTACTTCTCATGGCATAGCACCGCCATTTGTTTTATTGAACATGCCCCCCCCGCGATGGGGGCGTGGCTTACCGGCTTAAGCCCGGTACAGTCGGCAACTTGCAGTGCATTGCATAGCGTCGGTGCCGGGGGCGGGGCTTACCGCGATGGGGGCGGGGCTTACCGGCTGAAGCCCGGTACAGTCGGCAACTTGCAGTGCATTGCGTAGCGTCGGTGCCGGGGGCGGGGCTTACCGCGATGGGGCGGGGCTTACCGGCTTAATCCCGGTACAGATGGAAACATGCAGTGCATTGCATAGCGGCGGTGCCGGGGGCGGGGCTTACCGCGAGGGGGCGGGGCTTACCGGCTTAAGCCCGGTACAGATAGAAACATGCAGTGCATTGCATAGCGGCGGGTCCGGGGGCGGGGCTTACCGCGATGGGGGCGGGGCTTACCGGCTTAAGCCGGGTACAGTCGGCAACATACAGTGCATTGCGTAGCGTCGGTGCCGGGGGCGGGGCTGACCGCGATGGGGGCGGGGCTTACCGGCTTAAGCCCGGTACAGTTGGCCACATGCAATGCTTACTGCCACCTCTTCAGCAGACGCAACACTTCATTTCCTTTGGCGCTGGGGCCGCTGTTACTTCTCATGGCATAGCACCGCCACTTGTTTTTTAAACATGCGGGGGCCGGGCGGCGGGGCTTACCGCGATGGGGGCGGGGCTTACCGCGTCATGCCAGGTACAGTGTGCAACTATGGCAACATGCAATGCTTACTGTCACCTTTTCAGCAGACGCAACCCATCACTTCCTTTGGCGCTGTAGCGGCTGCTACTTCTCATGGCATAGCACCGCCATTTGTTTTATTGAACATGCCCCCCGCGATGGGGGCGTGGCTTACCGGCTTAAGCCCGGTACAGTCGGCAACTTGCAGTGCATTGCGTAGCGTCGGTGCCGGGGGCGGGGCTTACCGCGATGGGGGCGGGGCTTACCGGCTGAAGCCCGGTACAGTCGGCAACTTGCAGTGCATTGCGTAGCGTCGGTGCCGGGGGCGGGGCTTACCGCGATGGGGCGGGGCTTACCGGCTTAATCCCGGTACAGATGGAAACATGCAGTGCATTGCATAGCGTCGGGGCCGGGGGCGGGGCTTACCGCGATGGGGGCGGGGCTTACCGGCTTAAGCCGGGTACAGTCGGCAACATACAGTGCATTGCGTAGCGTCGGTGCCGGGGGCGGGGCTGACCGCGATGGGGGCGGGGCTTACCGGCTTAAGCCCGGTACAGTTGGCCACATGCAATGCTTACTGCCACCTCTTCAGCAGACGCAACACTTCATTTCCTTTGGCGCTGGGGCGGCTGTTACTTCTCATGGCATAGCACCGCCACTTGTTTTTTAAACATGCGGGGGCCGGGCGGCGGGGCTTACCGCGATGGGGGCGGGGCTTACCGCGTCATGCCAGGTACAGTGTGCAACTATGGCAACATGCAATGCTTACTGTCACCTTTTCAGCAGACGCAACCCATCACTTCCTTTGGCGCTGAAGCGGCTGCTACTTCTCATGACATAGCACCGCCACTTGTTTTTTAAACATGCCCCCATTTAAATTGCACTGGAGTAGAGGCAGCACGGTGGCTCAGTGGTTAGCACAGTAGCCTTGCAGCGCTGGGGGCCTGGGTTCAACTCCCACTAAGGGCAAAAACCAAATTGCATTGCAGTGAATTACATAGCATTGGGTCGGCGCAGGGGGCGTGGCTTACCGGCTTAAGCCTGGTATGATTGGCCACGTGCATTGGCTGGGGGCGGGGACTACCGGCTTAAGCCTGGTATGATTGGCCACGTGCATTGGCTGGGGGCGGGGCCTACCGGCTTAAGCCTGGTACAGTTGACAACATGAAATGCTTACTGCCACCTCTTCAGCAGACGCAACACTTCGTTACCTTTTGCGCTGGCGCCGCTGTTACTTCTCATGGCATAGCACCGCCATTTGTTTTATTGAACATGCCCCCCGCGATGGGGGCGTGGCTTACCGGCTTAAGCCCGGTACAGTCGGCAACTTGCAGTGCATTGCGTCGCGTCGGGGCCGGGGGCGGGGCTTACCGCGATGGGGGCGGGGCTTACCGGCTGAAGCCCGGTACAGTCGGCAACTTGCAGTGCATTGCGTAGCGTCGGTGCCGGGGGCGGGGCTTACCGCGATGGGGCGGGGCTTACCGGCTTAATCCCGGTACAGATGGAAACATGCAGTGCATTGCATAGCGTCGGTGCCGGGGGCGGGGCTTACCGCGATGGGGGCGGGGCTTACCGGCTGAAGCCCGGTACAGTCGGCAACTTGCAGTGCATTGCGTAGCGTCGGTGCCGGGGGCGGGGCTTACCGCGATGGGGCGGGGCTTACCGGCTTAATCCCGGTACAGATAGAAACATGCAGTGCATTGCATAGCGTCGGTGCCGGGGGCGGGGCTTACCGCGATGGGGCGGGGCTTACCGGCTTAATCCCGGTACAGATGGAAACATGCAGTGCATTGCATAGCGTCGGTGCCGGGGGCGGGGCTTACCGCGATGGGGCGGGGCTTACCGCGTCATGCCAGGTACAGTGTGCAACTATGGCAACATGCAATGCTTACTGTCACCTTTTCAGCAGACGCAACCCATCACTTCCTTTGGCGCTGAAGCGGCTGCTACTTCTCATGACATAGCACCGCCACTTGTTTTTTAAACATGCCCCCATTTAAATTGCACTGGAGTAGAGGCAGCACGGTGGCTCAGTGGTTAGCACAGTAGCCTTGCAGCGCTGGGGGCCTGGGTTCAACTCCCACTAAGGGCAAAAACCAAATTGCATTGCAGTGAATTACATAGCATTGGGTCGGCGCAGGGGGCGTGGCTTACCGGCTTAAGCCTGGTATGATTGGCCACGTGCATTGGCTGGGGGCGGGGCCTACCGGCTTAAGCCTGGTATGATTGGCCACGTGCATTGGCTGGGGGCGGGGCCTACCGGCTTAAGCCTGGTACAGTTGACAACATGAAATGCTTACTGCCACCTCTTCAGCAGACGCAACGCTTCGTTACCTTTTGCGCTGGCGCCGCTGTTACTTCTCATGGCATAGCACCGCCATTTGTTTTATTGAACATGCCCCCCCCGCGATGGGGGCGTGGCTTACCGGCTTAAGCCCGGTACAGTCGGCAACTTGCAGTGCATTGCATAGCGTCGGTGCCGGGGGCGGGGCTTACCGCGATGGGGGCGGGGCTTACCGGCTGAAGCCCGGTACAGTCGGCAACTTGCAGTGCATTGCGTAGCGTCGGTGCCGGGGGCGGGGCTTACCGCGATGGGGCGGGGCTTACCGGCTTAATCCCGGTACAGATGGAAACATGCAGTGCATTGCATAGCGTCGGTGCCGGGGGCGGGGCTTACCGCGATGGGGCGGGGCTTACCGGCTTAAGCCCGGTACAGATAGAAACATGCAGTGCATTGCATAGCGTCGGGTCCGGGGGGGGGGCTTACCGCGATGGGGGCGGGGCTTACCGGCTTAAGCCGGGTACAGTCGGCAACATACAGTGCATTGCGTAGCGTCGGTGCCGGGGGCGGGGCTGACCGCGATGGGGGCGGGGCTTACCGGCTTAAGCCCGGTACAGTTGGCCACATGCAATGCTTACTGCCACCTCTTCAGCAGACGCAACACTTCATTTCCTTTGGCGCTGGGGCCGCTGTTACTTCTCATGGCATAGCACCGCCACTTGTTTTTTAAACATGCGGGGGCCGGGCGGCGGGGCTTACCGCGATGGGGGCGGGGCTTACCGCGTCATGCCAGGTACAGTGTGCAACTATGGCAACATGCAATGCTTACTGTCACCTTTTCAGCAGACGCAACCCATCATTTCCTTTTGCGCTGGGGCCGCTGTTACTTCTCATGGCATAGCACCGCCATTTGTTTTATTGAACATGCCCGCGCGATGGGGGCGTGGCTTACCGGCTTAAGCCCGGTACAGTCGGCAACTTGCAGTGCATTGCGTAGCGTCGGTGCCGGGGGCGGGGCTTACCGCGATGGGGGCGGGGCTTACCGGCTGAAGCCCGGTACAGTCGGCAACTTGCAGTGCATTGCGTAGCGTCGGTGCCGGGGGCGGGGCTTACCGCGATGGGGCGGGGCTTACCGGCTTAATCCCGGTACAGATGGAAACATGCAGTGCATTGCATAGCGTCGGTGCCGGGGGCGGGGCTTACCGCGATGGGGGGGGGGGCTTACCGGCTTAAGCCGGGTACAGTCGGCAACATACAGTGCATTGCGTAGCGTCGGTGCCGGGGGCGGGGCTGACCGCGATGGGGGCGGGGCTTACCGGCTTAAGCCCGGTACAGTTGGCCACATGCAATGCTTACTGCCACCTCTTCAGCAGACGCAACACTTCATTTCCTTTGGCGCTGGGGCGGCTGTTACTTCTCATGGCATAGCACCGCCACTTGTTTTTTAAACATGCGGGGGCCTGGCGGCGGGGCTTACCGCGATGGGGGCGGGGCTTACCGCGTCATGCCAGGTACAGTGTGCAACTATGGCAACATGCAATGCTTACTGTCACCTTTTCAGCAGACGCAACCCATCACTTCCTTTGGCGCTGAAGCGGCTGCTACTTCTCATGACATAGCACCGCCACTTGTTTTTTAAACATGCCCCCATTTAAATTGCACTGGAGTAGAGGCAGCACGGTGGCTCAGTGGTTAGCACAGTAGCCTTGCAGCGCTGGGGGCCTGGGTTCAACTCCCACTAAGGGCAAAAACCAAATTGCATTGCAGTGAATTACATAGCATTGGGTCGGCGCAGGGGGCGTGGCTTACCGGCTTAAGCCTGGTATGATTGGCCACGTGCATTGGCTGGGGGCGGGGCCTACCAGCTTAAGCCTGGTATGATTGGCCACGTGCATTGGCTGGGGGCGGGGCCTACCGGCTTAAGCCTGGTACAGTTGACAACATGAAATGCTTACTGCCACCTCTTCAGCAGACGCAACACTTCGTTACCTTTTGCGCTGGCGCCGCTGTTACTTCTCATGGCATAGCACCGCCATTTGTTTTATTGAACATGCCCCCCGCGATGGGGGCGTGGCTTACCGGCTTAAGCCCGGTACAGTCGGCAACTTGCAGTGCATTGCGTAGCGTCGGTGCCGGGGGCGGGGCTTACCGCGATGGGGGCGGGGCTTACCGGCTGAAGCCCGGTACAGTCGGCAACTTGCAGTGCATTGCGTAGCGTCGGTGCCGGGGGCGTGGCTTACCGCGATGGGGCGGGGCTTACCGGCTTAATCCCGGTACAGATGGAAACATGCAGTGCATTGCATAGCGTCGGTGCCGGGGGCGGGGCTTACCGCGATGGGGGCGGGGCTTACCGGCTGAAGCCCGGTACAGTCGGCAACTTGCAGTGCATTGCGTAGCGTCGGTGCCGGGGGCGGGGCTTACCGCGATGGGGCGGGGCTTACCGGCTTAATCCCGGTACAGATAGAAACATGCAGTGCATTGCATAGCGTCGGTGCCGGGGCGGGGCTTACCGCGATGGGGCGGGGCTTACCGGCTTAATCCCGGTACAGATGGAAACATGCAGTGCATTGCATAGCGTCGGTGCCGGGGGCGGGGCTTACCGCGATGGGGCGGGGCTTACCGCGTCATGCCAGGTACAGTGTGCAACTATGGCAACATGCAATGCTTACTGTCACCTTTTCAGCAGACGCAACCCATCACTTCCTTTGGCGCTGAAGCGGCTGCTACTTCTCATGACATAGCACCGCCACTTGTTTTTTAAACATGCCCCCATTTAAATTGCACTGGAGTAGAGGCAGCACGGTGGCTCAGTGGTTAGCACAGTAGCCTTGCAGCGCTGGGGGCCTGGGTTCAACTCCCACTAAGGGCAAAAACCAAATTGCATTGCAGTGAATTACATAGCATTGGGTCGGCGCAGGGGGCGTGGCTTACCGGCTTAAGCCTGGTATGATTGGCCACGTGCATTGGCTGGGGGCGGGGCCTACCGGCTTAAGCCTGGTATGATTGGCCACGTGCATTGGCTGGGGGCGGGGCCTACCGGCTTAAGCCTGGTACAGTTGACAACATGAAATGCTTACTGCCACCTCTTCAGCAGACGCAACGCTTCGTTACCTTTTGCGCTGGCGCCGCTGTTACTTCTCATGGCATAGCACCGCCATTTGTTTTATTGAACATGCCCCCCCCGCGATGGGGGCGTGGCTTACCGGCTTAAGCCCGGTACAGTCGGCAACTTGCAGTGCATTGCATAGCGTCGGTGCCGGGGGCGGGGCTTACCGCGATGGGGGCGGGGCTTACCGGCTGAAGCCCGGTACAGTCGGCAACTTGCAGTGCATTGCGTAGCGTCGGTGCCGGGGGCGGGGCTTACCGCGATGGGGCGGGGCTTACCGGCTTAATCCCGGTACAGATGGAAACATGCAGTGCATTGCATAGCGTCGGTGCCGGGGGCGGGGCTTACCGCGATGGGGCGGGGCTTACCGGCTTAAGCCCGGTACAGATAGAAACATGCAGTGCATTGCATAGCGTTGGGTCCGGGGGCGGGGCTTACCGCGATGGGGGCGGGGCTTACCGGCTTAAGCCGGGTACAGTCGGCAACATACAGTGCATTGCGTAGCGTCGGTGCCGGGGGCGGGGCTGACCGCGATGGGGGCGGGGCTTACCGGCTTAAGCCCGGTACAGTTGGCCACATGCAATGCTTACTGCCACCTCTTCAGCAGACGCAACACTTCATTTCCTTTGGCGCTGGGGCCGCTGTTACTTCTCATGGCATAGCACCGCCACTTGTTTTTTAAACATGCGGGGGCCGGGCGGCGGGGCTTACCGCGATGGGGGCGGGGCTTACCGCGTCATGCCAGGTACAGTGTGCAACTATGGCAACATGCAATGCTTACTGTCACCTCTTCAGCAGACGCAACACTTCGTTTCCTTTTGCGCTGGGGCCGCTGTTACTTCTCATGGCATAGCACCGCCATTTGTTTTATTGAACATGCCCCCCGCGATGGGGGCGTGGCTTACCGGCTTAAGCCCGGTACAGTCGGCAACTTGCAGTGCATTGCGTAGCGTCGGTGCCGGGGGCGGGGCTTACCGCGAGGGGGGCGGGGCTTACCGGCTGAAGCCCGGTACAGTCGGCAACTTGCAGTGCATTGCGTAGCGTCGGTGCCGGGGGCGGGGCTTACCGCGATGGGGCGGGGCTTACCGGCTTAATCCCGGTACAGATGGAAACATGCAGTGCATTGCATAGCGTCGGTGCCGGGGGCGGGGCTTACCGCGATGGGGGCGGGGCTTACCGGCTTAAGCCGGGTACAGTCGGCAACATACAGTGCATTGCGTAGCGTCGGTGCCGGGGGCGGGGCTGACCGCGATGGGGGCGGGGCTTACCGGCTTAAGCCCGGTACAGTTGGCCACATGCAATGCTTACTGCCACCTCTTCAGCAGACGCAACACTTCATTTCCTTTGGCGCTGGGGCGGCTGTTACTTCTCATGGCATAGCACCGCCACTTGTTTTTTAAACATGCGGGGGCCGGGCGGCGGGGCTTACCGCGATGGGGGCGGGGCTTACCGCGTCATGCCAGGTACAGTGTGCAACTATGGCAACATGCAATGCTTACTGTCACCTTTTCAGCAGACGCAACCCATCACTTCCTTTGGCGCTGAAGCGGCTGCTACTTCTCATGACATAGCACCGCCACTTGTTTTTTTAAACATGCCCCCATTTAAATTGCACTGGAGTAGAGGCAGCACGGTGGCTCAGTGGTTAGCACAGTAGCCTTGCAGCGCTGGGGGCCTGGGTTCAACTCCCACTAAGGGCAAAAACCAAATTGCATTGCAGTGAATTACATAGCATTGGGTCGGCGCAGGGGGCGTGGCTTACCGGCTTAAGCCTGGTATGATTGGCCACGTGCATTGGCTGGGGGCGGGGCCTACCAGCTTAAGCCTGGTATGATTGGCCACGTGCATTGGCTGGGGGCGGGGCCTACCGGCTTAAGCCTGGTACAGTTGACAACATGAAATGCTTACTGCCACCTCTTCAGCAGACGCAACACTTCGTTACCTTTTGCGCTGGCGCCGCTGTTACTTCTCATGGCATAGCACCGCCATTTGTTTTATTGAACATGCCCCCCGCGATGGGGGCGTGGCTTACCGGCTTAAGCCCGGTACAGTCGGCAACTTGCAGTGCATTGCGTAGCGTCGGTGCCGGGGGCGGGGCTTACCGCGATGGGGGCGGGGCTTACCGGCTGAAGCCCGGTACAGTCGGCAACTTGCTGTGCATTGCGTAGCGTCGGTGCCGGGGGGGGGGCTTACCGCGATGGGGCGGGGCTTACCGGCTTAATCCCGGTACAGATGGAAACATGCAGTGCATTGCATAGCGTCGGTGCCGGGGGCGGGGCTTACCGCGATGGGGGCGGGGCTTACCGGCTGAAGCCCGGTACAGTCGGCAACTTGCAGTGCATTGCGTAGCGTCGGTGCCGGGGGCGGGGCTTACCGCGATGGGGCGGGGCTCACCGGCTTAATCCCGGTACAGACAGAAACATGCAGTGCATTGCATAGCGTCGGTGCCGGGGGCGGGGCTTACCGCGATGGGGCGGGGCTTACCGGCTTAATCCCGGTACAGATGGAAACATGCAGTGCATTGCATAGCGTCGGTGCCGGGGGCGGGGCTTACCGCGATGGGGCGGGGCTTACCGCGTCATGCCAGGTACAGTGTGCAACTATGGCAACATGCAATGCTTACTGTCACCTTTTCAGCAGACGCAACCCATCACTTCCTTTGGCGCTGAAGCGGCTGCTACTTCTCATGACATAGCACCGCCACTTGTTTTTTAAACATGCCCCCATTTAAATTGCACTGGAGTAGAGGCAGCACGGTGGCTCAGTGGTTAGCACAGTAGCCTTGCAGCGCTGGGGGCCTGGGTTCAACTCCCACTAAGGGCAAAAACCAAATTGCATTGCAGTGAATTACATAGCATTGGGTCGGCGCAGGGGGCGTGGCTTACCGGCTTAAGCCTGGTATGATTGGCCACGTGCATTGGCTGGGGGCGGGGCCTACCGGCTTAAGCCTGGTATGATTGGCCACGTGCATTGGCTGGGGGCGGGGCCTACCGGCTTAAGCCTGGTACAGTTGACAACATGAAATGCTTACTGCCACCTCTTCAGCAGACGCAACGCTTCGTTACCTTTTGCGCTGGCGCCGCTGTTACTTCTCATGGCATAGCACCGCCATTTGTTTTATTGAACATGCCCCCCCCGCGATGGGGGCGTGGCTTACCGGCTTAAGCCCGGTACAGTCGGCAACTTGCAGTGCATTGCATAGCGTCGGTGCCGGGGGCGGGGCTTACCGCGATGGGGGCGGGGCTTACCGGCTGAAGCCCGGTACAGTCGGCAACTTGCAGTGCATTGCGTAGCGTCGGTGCCGGGGGCGGGGCTTACCGCGATGGGGCGGGGCTTACCGGCTTAATCCCGGTACAGATGGAAACATGCAGTGCATTGCATAGCGTCGGTGCCGGGGGCGGGGCTTACCGCGATGGGGCGGGGCTTACCGGCTTAAGCCCGGTACAGATAGAAACATGCAGTGCATTGCATAGCGTCGGGTCCGGGGGCGGGGCTTACCGCGATGGGGGCGGGGCTTACCGGCTTAAGCCGGGTACAGTCGGCAACATACAGTGCATTGCGTAGCGTCGGTGCCGGGGGCGGGGCTGACCGCGATGGGGGCGGGGCTTACCGGCTTAAGCCCGGTACAGTTGGCCACATGCAATGCTTACTGCCACCTCTTCAGCAGACGCAACACTTCATTTCCTTTGGCGCTGGGGCCGCTGTTACTTCTCATGGCATAGCACCGCCACTTGTTTTTTAAACATGCGGGGGCCGGGCGGCGGGGCTTACCGCGATGGGGGCGGGGCTTACCGCGTCATGCCAGGTACAGTGTGCAACTATGGCAACATGCAATGCTTACTGTCACCTTTTCAGCAGACGCAACCCATCACTTCCTTTGGCGCTGGGGCCGCTGTTACTTCTCATGGCATAGCACCGCCATTTGTTTTATTGAACATGCCCGCGCGATGGGGGCGTGGCTTACCGGCTTAAGCCCGGTACAGTCGGCAACTTGCAGTGCATTGCGTAGCGTCGGTGCCGGGGGCGGGGCTTACCGCGATGGGGGCGGGGCTTACCGGCTGAGGCCCGGTACAGTCGGCAACTTGCAGTGCATTGCGTAGCGTCGGTGCCGGGGGCGGGGCTTACCGCGATGGGGCGGGGCTTACCGGCTTAATCCCGGTACAGATGGAAACATGCAGTGCATTGCATAGCGTCGGTGCCGGGGGCGGGGCTTACCGCGATGGGGGCGGGGCTTACCGGCTTAAGCCGGGTACAGTCGGCAACATACAGTGCATTGCGTAGCGTCGGTGCCGGGGGCGGGGCTGACCGCGATGGGGGCGGGGCTTACCGGCTTAAGCCCGGTACAGTTGGCCACATGCAATGCTTACTGCCACCTCTTCAGCAGACGCAACACTTCATTTCCTTTGGCGCTGGGGCGGCTGTTACTTCTCATGGCATAGCACCGCCACTTGTTTTTTAAACATGCGGGGGCCGGGCGGCGGGGCTTACCGCGATGGGGGCGGGGCTTACCGCGTCATGCCAGGTACAGTGTGCAACTATGGCAACATGCAATGCTTACTGTCACCTTTTCAGCAGACGCAACCCATCACTTCCTTTGGCGCTGAAGCGGCTGCTACTTCTCATGACATAGCACCGCCACTTGTTTTTTAAACATGCCCCCATTTAAATTGCACTGGAGTAGAGGCAGCACGGTGGCTCAGTGGTTAGCACAGTAGCCTTGCAGCGCTGGGGGCCTGGGTTCAACTCCCACTAAGGGCAAAAACCAAATTGCATTGCAGTGAATTACATAGCATTGGGTCGGCGCAGGGGGCGTGGCTTACCGGCTTAAGCCTGGTATGATTGGCCACGTGCATTGGCTGGGGGCGGGGCCTACCAGCTTAAGCCTGGTATGATTGGCCACGTGCATTGGCTGGGGGCGGGGCCTACCGGCTTAAGCCTGGTACAGTTGACAACATGAAATGCTTACTGCCACCTCTTCAGCAGACGCAACACTTCGTTACCTTTTGCGCTGGCGCCGCTGTTACTTCTCATGGCATAGCACCGCCATTTGTTTTATTGAACATGCCCCCCGCGATGGGGGCGTGGCTTACCGGCTTAAGCCCGGTACAGTCGGCAACTTGCAGTGCATTGCGTAGCGTCGGTGCCGGGGGCGGGGCTTACCGCGATGGGGGCGGGGCTTACCGGCTGAAGCCCGGTACAGTCGGCAACTTGCAGTGCATTGCGTAGCGTCGGTGCCGGGGGCGGGGCTTACCGCGATGGGGCGGGGCTTACCGGCTTAATCCCGGTACAGATGGAAACATGCAGTGCATTGCATAGCGTCGGTGCCGGGGGCGGGGCTTACCGCGATGGGGGCGGGGCTTACCGGCTTAAGCCGGGTACAGTCGGCAACATACAGTGCATTGCGTAGCGTCGGTGCCGGGGGCGGGGCTGACCGCGATGGGGGCGGGGCTTACCGGCTTAAGCCCGGTACAGTTGGCCACATGCAATGCTTACTGCCACCTCTTCAGCAGACGCAACACTTCATTTCCTTTGGCGCTGGGGCGGCTGTTACTTCTCATGGCATAGCACCGCCACTTGTTTTTTAAACATGCGGGGGCCGGGCGGCGGGGCTTACCGCGATGGGGGCGGGGCTTACCGCGTCATGCCAGGTACAGTGTGCAACTATGGCAACATGCAATGCTTACTGTCACCTTTTCAGCAGACGCAACCCATCACTTCCTTTGGCGCTGAAGCGGCTGCTACTTCTCATGACATAGCACCGCCACTTGTTTTTTAAACATGCCCCCATTTAAATTGCACTGGAGTAGAGGCAGCACGGTGGCTCAGTGGTTAGCACAGTAGCCTTGCAGCGCTGGGGGCCTGGGTTCAACTCCCACTAAGGGCAAAAACCAAATTGCATTGCAGTGAATTACATAGCATTGGGTCGGCGCAGGGGGCGTGGCTTACCGGCTTAAGCCTGGTATGATTGGCCACGTGCATTGGCTGGGGGCGGGGCCTACCAGCTTAAGCCTGGTATGATTGGCCACGTGCATTGGCTGGGGGCGGGGCCTACCGGCTTAAGCCTGGTACAGTTGACAACATGAAATGCTTACTGCCACCTCTTCAGCAGACGCAACACTTCGTTACCTTTTGCGCTGGCGCCGCTGTTACTTCTCATGGCATAGCACCGCCATTTGTTTTATTGAACATGCCCCCCGCGATGGGGGCGTGGCTTACCGGCTTAAGCCCGGTACAGTCGGCAACTTGCAGTGCATTGCGTAGCGTCGGTGCCGGGGGCGGGGCTTACCGCGATGGGGGCGGGGCTTACCGGCTGAAGCCCGGTACAGTCGGCAACTTGCAGTGCATTGCGTAGCGTCGGTGCCGGGGGCGGGGCTTACCGCGATGGGGCGGGGCTTACCGGCTTAATCCCGGTACAGATGGAAACATGCAGTGCATTGCATAGCGTCGGTGCCGGGGGCGGGGCTTACCGCGATGGGGGCGGGGCTTACCGGCTGAAGCCCGGTACAGTCGGCAACTTGCAGTGCATTGCGTAGCGTCGGTGCCGGGGGCGGGGCTTACCGCGATGGGGCGGGGCTTACCGGCTTAATCCCGGTACAGATAGAAACATGCAGTGCATTGCATAGCGTCGGTGCCGGGGGCGGGGCTTACCGCGATGGGGCGGGGCTTACCGGCTTAATCCCGGTACAGATGGAAACATGCAGTGCATTGCATAGCGTCGGTGCCGGGGGCGGGGCTTACCGCGATGGGGCGGGGCTTACCGCGTCATGCCAGGTACAGTGTGCAACTATGGCAACATGCAATGCTTACTGTCACCTTTTCAGCAGACGCAACCCATCACTTCCTTTGGCGCTGAAGCGGCTGCTACTTCTCATGACATAGCACCGCCACTTGTTTTTTAAACATGCCCCCATTTAAATTGCACTGGAGTAGAGGCAGCACGGTGGCTCAGTGGTTAGCACAGTAGCCTTGCAGCGCTGGGGGCCTGGGTTCAACTCCCACTAAGGGCAAAAACCTAATTGCATTGCAGTGAATTACATAGCATTGGGTCGGCGCAGGGGGCGTGGCTTACCGGCTTAAGCCTGGTATGATTGGCCACGTGCATTGGCTGGGGGCGGGGCCTACCGGCTTAAGCCTGGTATGATTGGCCACGTGCATTGGCTGGGGGCGGGGCCTACCGGCTTAAGCCTGGTACAGTTGACAACATGAAATGCTTACTGCCACCTCTTCAGCAGACGCAACGCTTCGTTACCTTTTGCGCTGGCGCCGCTGTTACTTCTCATGGCATAGCACCGCCATTTGTTTTATTGAACATGCCCCCCCCGCGATGGGGGCGTGGCTTACCGGCTTAAGCCCGGTACAGTCGGCAACTTGCAGTGCATTGCATAGCGTCGGTGCCGGGGGCGGGGCTTACCGCGATGGGGGCGGGGCTTACCGGCTGAAGCCCGGTACAGTCGGCAACTTGCAGTGCATTGCGTAGCGTCGGTGCCGGGGGCGGGGCTTACCGCGATGGGGCGGGGCTTACCGGCTTAATCCCGGTACAGATGGAAACATGCAGTGCATTGCATAGCGTCGGTGCCGGGGGCGGGGCTTACCGCGATGGGGCGGGGCGTACCGGCTTAAGCCCGGTACAGATAGAAACATGCAGTGCATTGCATAGCGTCGGGTCCGGGGGCGGGGCTTACCGCTATGGGGGCGGGGCTTACCGGCTTAAGCCGGGTACAGTCGGCAACATACAGTGCATTGCGTAGCGTCGGTGCCGGGGGCGGGGCTGACCGCGATGGGGGCGGGGCTTACCGGCTTAAGCCCGGTACAGTTGGCCACATGCAATGCTTACTGCCACCTCTTCAGCAGACGCAACACTTCATTTCCTTTGGCGCTGGGGCCGCTGTTACTTCTCATGGCATAGCACCGCCACTTGTTTTTTAAACATGCGGGGGCCGGGCGGCGGGGCTTACCGCGATGGGGGCGGGGCTTACCGCGTCATGCCAGGTACAGTGTGCAACTATGGCAACATGCAATGCTTACTGTCACCTTTTCAGCAGACGCAACCCATCACTTCCTTTTGCGCTGGCGCCGCTGTTACTTCTCATGGCATAGCACCGCCATTTGTTTTATTGAACATGCCCCCCGCGATGGGGGCGTGGCTTACCGGCTTAAGCCCGGTCCAGTCGGCAACTTGCAGTGCATTGCGTAGCGTCGGTGCCGGGGGCGGGGCTTACCGCGATGGGGGCGGGGCTTACCGGCTGAAGCCCGGTACAGTCGGCAACTTGCAGTGCATTGCGTAGCGTCGGTGCCGGGGGCGGGGCTTACCGCGATGGGGCGGGGCTTACCGGCTTAATCCCGGTACAGATGGAAACATGCAGTGCATTGCTTAGCGTCGGTGCCGGGGGCGGGGCTTACCGCGATGGGGGCGGGGCTTACCGGCTTAAGCCGGGTACAGTCGGCAACATACAGTGCATTGCGTAGCGTCGGTGCCGGGGGCGGGGCTGACCGCGATGGGGGCGGGGCTTACCGGCTTAAGCCCGGTACAGTTGGCCACATGCAATGCTTACTGCCACCTCTTCAGCAGACGCAACACTTCATTTCCTTTGGCGCTGGGGCGGCTGTTACTTCTCATGGCATAGCACCGCCACTTGTTTTTTAAACATGCGGGGGCCGGGCGGCGGGGCTTACCGCGATGGGGGCGGGGCTTACCGCGTCATGCCAGGTACAGTGTGCAACTATGGCAACATGCAATGCTTACTGTCACCTTTTCAGCAGACGCAACCCATCACTTCCTTTGGCGCTGAAGCGGCTGCTACTTCTCATGACATAGCACCGCCACTTGTTTTTTAAACATGCCCCCATTTAAATTGCACTGGAGTAGAGGCAGCACGGTGGCTCAGTGGTTAGCACAGTAGCCTTGCAGCGCTGGGGGCCTGGGTTCAACTCCCACTAAGGGCAAAAACCAAATTGCATTGCAGTGAATTACATAGCATTGGGTCGGCGCAGGGGGCGTGGCTTACCGGCTTAAGCCTGGTATGATTGGCCACGTGCATTGGCTGGGGGCGGGGCCTACCAGCTTAAGCCTGGTATGATTGGCCACGTGCATTGGCTGGGGGCGGGGCCTACCGGCTTAAGCCTGGTACAGTTGACAACATGAAATGCTTACTGCAACCTCTTCAGCAGACGCAACACTTCGTTACCTTTTGCGCTGGCGCCGCTGTTACTTCTCATGGCATAGCACCGCCATTTGTTTTATTGAACATGCCCCCCGCGATGGGGGCGTGGCTTACCGGCTTAAGCCCGGTACAGTCGGCAACTTGCAGTGCATTGCGTAGCGTCGGTGCCGGGGGCGGGGCTTACCGCGATGGGGGCGGGGCTTACCGGCTGAAGCCCGGTACAGTCGGCAACTTGCAGTGCATTGCGTAGCGTCGGTGCCGGGGGCGGGGCTTACCGCGATGGGGCGGGGCTTACCGGCTTAATCCCGGTACAGATGGAAACATGCAGTGCATTGCATAGCGTCGGTGCCGGGGGCGGGGCTTACCGCGATGGGGGCGGGGATTACCGGCTGAAGCCCGGTACAGTCGGCAACTTGCAGTGCATTGCGTAGCGTCGGTGCCGGGGGCGGGGCTTACCGCGATGGGGCGGGGCTTACCGGCTTAATCCCGGTACAGATAGAAACATGCAGTGCATTGCATAGCGTCGGTGCCGGGGGCGGGGCTTACCGCGATGGGGGCGGGGCTTACCGGCTTAATCCCGGTACAGATGGAAACATGCAGTGCATTGCATAGCGTCGGTGCCGGGGGCGGGGCTTACCGCGATGGGGCGGGGCTTACCGCGTCATGCCAGGTACAGTGTGCAACTATGGCAACATGCAATGCTTACTGTCACCTTTTCAGCAGACGCAACCCATCACTTCCTTTGGCGCTGAAGCGGCTGCTACTTCTCATGACATAGCACCGCCACTTGTTTTTTAAACATGCCCCCATTTAAATTGCACTGAAGTAGAGGCAGCACGGTGGCTCAGTGGTTAGCACAGTAGCCTTGCAGCGCTGGGGGCCTGGGTTCAACTCCCACTAAGGGCAAAAACCAAATTGCATTGCAGTGAATTACATAGCATTGGGTCGGCGCAGGGGGCGTGGCTTACCGGCTTAAGCCTGGTATGATTGGCCACGTGCATTGGCTGGGGGCGGGGCCTACCGGCTTAAGCCTGGTATGATTGGCCACGTGCATTGGCTGGGGGCGGGGCCTACCGGCTTAAGCCTGGTACAGTTGACAACATGAAATGCTTACTGCCACCTCTTCAGCAGACGCAACGCTTCGTTACCTTTTGCGCTGGCGCCGCTGTTACTTCTCATGGCATAGCACCGCCATTTGTTTTATTGAACATGCCCCCCCCGCGATGGGGGCGTGGCTTACCGGCTTAAGCCCGGTACAGTCGGCAACTTGCAGTGCATTGCATAGCGTCGGTGCCGGGGGCGGGGCTTACCGCGATGGGGGCGGGGCTTACCGGCTGAAGCCCGGTACAGTCGGCAACTTGCAGTGCATTGCGTAGCGTCGGTGCTGGGGGCGGGGCTTACCGCGATGGGGCGGGGCTTACCGGCTTAATCCCGGTACAGATGGAAACATGCAGTGCATTGCATAGCGTCGGTGCCGGGGGCGGGGCTTACCGCGATGGGGCGGGGCTTACCGGCTTAAGCCCGGTACAGATAGAAACATGCAGTGCATTGCATAGCGTCGGGTCCGGGGGCGGGGCTTACCGCGATGGGGGGCGGGGCTTACCGGCTTAAGCCGGGTACAGTCGGCAACATACAGTGCATTGCGTAGCGTCGGTGCCGGGGGCGGGGCTGACCGCGATGGGGGCGGGGCTTACCGGCTTAAGCCCGGTACAGTTGGCCACATGCAATGCTTACTGCCACCTCTTCAGCAGACGCAACACTTCATTTCCTTGGGCGCTGGGGCCGCTGTTACTTCTCATGGCATAGCACCGCCACTTGTTTTTTAAACATGCGGGGGCCGGGCGGCGGGGCTTACCGCGATGGGGGCGGGGCTTACCGCGTCATGCCAGGTACAGTGTG
The DNA here is from genome assembly GCF_027789765.1 of Dendropsophus ebraccatus. NCBI lineage: Eukaryota > Metazoa > Chordata > Amphibia > Anura > Hylidae > Dendropsophus > Dendropsophus ebraccatus. The sequence continues at coordinate 26,477 of NW_027210491.1, forward strand.
CAACTATGGCAACATGCAATGCTTACTGTCACCTTTTCAGCAGACGCAACCCATCACTTCCTTTGGCGCTGAAGCGGCTGCTACTTCTCATGACATAGCACCGCCACTTGTTTTTTAAACATGCCCCCATTTAAATTGCACTGGAGTAGAGGCAGCACGGTGGCTCAGTGGTTAGCACAGTAGCCTTGCAGCGCTGGGGGCCTGGGTTCAACTCCCACTAAGGGCAAAAACCAAATTGCATTGCAGTGAATTACATAGCATTGGGTCGGCGCAGGGGGCGTGGCTTACCGGCTTAAGCCTGGTATGATTGGCCACGTGCATTGGCTGGGGGCGGGGCCTACCAGCTTAAGCCTGGTATGATTGGCCACGTGCATTGGCTGGGGGCGGGGCCTACCGGCTTAAGCCTGGTACAGTTGACAACATGAAATGCTTACTGCCACCTCTTCAGCAGACGCAACACTTCGTTACCTTTTGCGCTGGCGCCGCTGTTACTTCTCATGGCATAGCACCGCCATTTGTTTTATTGAACATGCCCCCCGCGATGGGGGCGTGGCTTACCGGCTTAAGCCCGGTACAGTCGGCAACTTGCAGTGCATTGCGTAGCGTCGGTGCCGGGGGCGGGGCTTACCGCGATGGGGGCGGGGCTTACCGGCTGAAGCCCGGTACAGTCGGCAACTTGCAGTGCATTGCGTAGCGTCGGTGCCGGGGGCGGGGCTTACCGCGATGGGGCGGGGCTTACCGGCTTAATCCCGGTACAGATGGAAACATGCAGTGCATTGCATAGCGTCGGTGCCGGGGGCGGGGCTTACCGCGATGGGGGCGGGGCTTACCGGCTGAAGCCCGGTACAGTCGGCAACTTGCAGTGCATTGCGTAGCGTCGGTGCCGGGGGCGGGGCTTACCGCGATGGGGCGGGGCTTACCGGCTTAATCCCGGTACAGATAGAAACATGCAGTGCATTGCATAGCGTCGGTGCCGGGGGCGGGGCTTACCGCGATGGGGCGGGGCTTACCGGCTTAATCCCGGTACAGATGGAAACATGCAGTGCATTGCATAGCGTCGGTGCCGGGGGCGGGGCTTACCGCGATGGGGCGGGGCTTACCGCGTCATGCCAGGTACAGTGTGCAACTATGGCAACATGCAATGCTTACTGTCACCTTTTCAGCAGACGCAACCCATCACTTCCTTTGGCGCTGAAGCGGCTGCTACTTCTCATGACATAGCACCGCCACTTGTTTTTTAAACATGCCCCCATTTAAATTGCACTGAAGTAGAGGCAGCACGGTGGCTCAATGGTTAGCACAGTAGCCTTGCAGCGCTGGGGGCCTGGGTTCAACTCCCACTAAGGGCAAAAACCAAATTGCATTGCAGTGAATTACATAGCATTGGGTCGGCGCAGGGGGCGTGGCTTACCGGCTTAAGCCTGGTATGATTGGCCACGTGCATTGGCTGGGGGCGGGGCCTACCGGCTTAAGCCTGGTATGATTGGCCACGTGCATTGGCTGGGGGCGGGGCCTACCGGCTTAAGCCTGGTACAGTTGACAACATGAAATGCTTACTGCCACCTCTTCAGCAGACGCAACGCTTCGTTACCTTTTGCGCTGGCGCCGCTGTTACTTCTCATGGCATAGCACCGCCATTTGTTTTATTGAACATGCCCCCCCCCCGCGATGGGGGCGTGGCTTACCGGCTTAAGCCCGGTACAGTCGGCAACTTGCAGTGCATTGCATAGCGTCGGTGCCGGGGGCGGGGCTTACCGCGATGGGGGCGGGGCTTACCGGCTGAAGCCCGGTACAGTCGGCAACTTGCAGTGCATTGCGTAGCGTCGGTGCTGGGGGCGGGGCTTACCGCGATGGGGCGGGGCTTACCGGCTTAATCCCGGTACAGATGGAAACATGCAGTGCATTGCATAGCGTCGGTGCCGGGGGCGGGGCTTACCGCGAGGGGGCGGGGCTTACCGGCTTAAGCCCGGTACAGATAGAAACATGCAGTGCATTGCATAGCGTCGGGTCCGGGGGCGGGGCTTACCGCGATGGGGGCGGGGCTTACCGGCTTAAGCCGGGTACAGTCGGCAACATACAGTGCATTGCGTAGCGTCGGTGCCGGGGGCGGGGCTGACCGCGATGGGGGCGGGGCTTACCGGCTTAAGCCCGGTACAGTTGGCCACATGCAATGCTTACTGCCACCTCTTCAGCAGACGCAACACTTCATTTCCTTTGGCGCTGGGGCCGCTGTTACTTCTCATGGCATAGCACCGCCACTTGTTTTTTAAACATGCGGGGGCCGGGCGGCGGGGCTTACCGCGATGGGGGCGGGGCTTACCGCGTCATGCCAGGTACAGTGTGCAACTATGGCAACATGCAATGCTGACTGTCACCTTTTCAGCAGACGCAACCCATCACTTCCTGTGGCGCTGAAGCGGCTGCTACTTCTCATGACATAGCACCGCCACTTGTTTTTAAACATGCCCCCATTTAAATTGCACTGGAGTAGAGGCAGCACGGTGGCTCAGTGGTTAGCACAGTAGCCTTGCAGCGCTGGGGGCTTGGGTTCAACTCCCACTAAGGGCAAAAACCAAATTGCATTGCAGTGAATTACATAGCATTGGGTCGGCGCAGGGGGCGTGGCTTACCGGCTTAAGCCTGGTATGATTGGCCACGTGCATTGGCTGGGGGCGGGGGCCTACCGGCTTAAGCCTGGTATGATTGGCCACGTGCATTGGCTGGGGGCGGGGCCTACCGGCTTAAGCCTGGTACAGTTGACAACATGAAATGCTTACTGCCACCTCTTCAGCAGACGCAACACTTCGTTACCTTTTGCGCTGGCGCCGCTGTTACTTCTCATGGCATAGCACCGCCATTTGTTTTATTGAACATGCCCCCCGCGATGGGGGCGTGGCTTACCGGCTTAAGCCCGGTACAGTCGGCAACTTGCAGTGCATTGCGTAGCGTCGGTGCCGGGGGCGGGGCTTACCGCGATGGGGGCGGGGCTTACCGGCTGAAGCCCGGTACAGTCGGCAACTTGCAGTGCATTGCGTAGCGTCGGTGCCGGGGCGGGGCTTACCGCGATGGGGCGGGGCTTACCGGCTTAATCCCGGTACAGATGGAAACTTGCAGTGCATTGCATAGCGTCGGTGCCGGGGGCGGGGCTTACCGCGTTGGGGGCGGGGCTTACCGGCTGAAGCCCGGTACAGTCGGCAACTTGCAGTGCATTGCGTAGCGTCGGTGCCGGGGGCGGGGCTTACCGCGATGGGGCGGGGCTTACCGGCTTAATCCCGGTACAGATAGAAACATGCAGTGCATTGCATAGCGTCGGTGCCGGGGGCGGGGCTTACCGCGATGGGGCGGGGCTTACCGGCTTAATCCCGGTACAGATGGAAACATGCAGTGCATTGCATAGCGTCGGTGCCGGGGGCGGGGCTTACCGCGATGGGGCGGGGCTTACCGCGTCATGCCAGGTACAGTGTGCAACTATGGCAACATGCAATGCTTACTGTCACCTTTTCAGCAGACGCAACCCATCACTTCCTTTGGCGCTGAAGCGGCTGCTACTTCTCATGACATAGCACCGCCACTTGTTTTTTAAACATGCCCCCATTTAAATTGCACTGAAGTAGAGGCAGCACGGTGGCTCAGTGGTTAGCACAGTAGCCTTGCAGCGCTGGGGGCCTGGGTTCAACTCCCACTAAGGGCAAAAACCAAATTGCATTGCCGTGAATTACATAGCATTGGGTCGGCGCAGGGGGCGTGGCTTACCGGCTTAAGCCTGGTATGATTGGCCACGTGCATTGGCTGGGGGCGGGGCCTACCGGCTTAAGCCTGGTATGATTGGCCACGTGCATTGGCTGGGGGCGGGGCCTACCGGCTTAAGCCTGGTACAGTTGACAACATGAAATGCTTACTGCCACCTCTTCAGCAGACGCAACGCTTCGTTACCTTTTGCGCTGGCGCCGCTGTTACTTCTCATGGCATAGCACCGCCATTTGTTTTATTGAACATGCCCCCCCCGCGATGGGGGCGTGGCTTACCGGCTTAAGCCCGGTACAGTCGGCAACTTGCAGTGCATTGCATAGCGTCGGTGCCGGGGGCGGGGCTTACCGCGATGGGGGCGGGGCTTACCGGCTGAAGCCCGGTACAGTCGGCAACTTGCAGTGCATTGCGTAGCGTCGGTGCCGGGGGCGGGGCTTACCGCGATGGGGCGGGGCTTACCGGCTTAATCCCGGTACAGATGGAAACATGCAGTGCATTGCATAGCGTCGGTGCCGGGGGCGGGGCTTACCGCGATGGGGCGGGGCTTACCGGCTTAAGCCCGGTACAGATAGAAACATGCAGTGCATTGCATAGCGTCGGGTCCGGGGGCGGGGCTTACCGCGATGGGGGCGGGGCTTACCGGCTTAAGCCGGGTACAGTCGGCAACATACAGTGCATTGCGTAGCGTCGGTGCCGGGGGCGGGGCTGACCGCGATGGGGGCGGGGCTTACCGGCTTAAGCCCGGTACAGTTGGCCACATGCAATGCTTACTGCCACCTCTTCAGCAGACGCAACACTTCATTTCCTTTGGCGCTGGGGCCGCTGTTACTTCTCATGGCATAGCACCGCCACTTGTTTTTTAAACATGCGGGGGCCGGGCGGCGGGGCTTACCGCGATGGGGGCGGGGCTTACCGCGTCATGCCAGGTACAGTGTGAAACTATGGCAACATGCAATGCTTACTGTCACCTTTTCAGCAGACGCAACCCATCACTTCCTTTTGCGCTGGCGCCGCTGTTACTTCTCATGGCATAGCACCGCCATTTGTTTTATTGAACATGCCCCCCGCGATGGGGGCGTGGCTTACCGGCTTAAGCCCGGTACAGTCGGCAACTTGCAGTGCATTGCGTAGCGTCGGTGCCGGGGGCGGGGCTTACCGCGATGGGGGCGGGGCTTACCGGCTGAAGCCCGGTACAGTCGGCAACTTGCAGTGCATTGCGTAGCGTCGGTGCCGGGGGCGGGGCTTACCGCGATGGGGCGGGGCTTACCGGCTTAATCCCGGTACAGATGGAAACATGCAGTGCATTGCATAGCGTCGGTGCCGGGGGCGGGGGCTTACCGCGATGGGGGCGGGGCTTACCGGCTTAAGCCGGGTACAGTCGGCAACATACAGTGCATTGCGTAGCGTCGGTGCCGGGGGCGGGGCTGACCGCGATGGGGGCGGGGCTTACCGGCTTAAGCCCGGTACAGTTGGCCACATGCAATGCTTACTGCCACCTCTTCAGCAGACGCAACACTTCATTTCCTTTGGCGCTGGGGCGGCTGTTACTTCTCATGGCATAGCACCGCCACTTGTTTTTTAAACATGCGGGGGCCGGGCGGCGGGGCTTACCGCGATGGGGGCGGGGCTTACCGCGTCATGCCAGGTACAGTGTGCAACTATGGCAACATGCAATGCTTACTGTCACCTTTTCAGCAGACGCAACCCATCACTTCCTTTGGCGCTGAAGCGGCTGCTACTTCTCATGACATAGCACCGCCACTTGTTTTTTAAACATGCCCCCATTTAAATTGCACTGGAGTAGAGGCAGCACGGTGGCTCAGTGGTTAGCACAGTAGCCTTGCAGCGCTGGGGGCCTGGGTTCAACTCCCACTAAGGGCAAAAACCAAATTGCATTGCAGTGAATTACATAGCATTGGGTCGGCGCAGGGGGCGTGGCTTACCGGCTTAAGCCTGGTATGATTGGCCACGTGCATTGGCTGGGGGCGGGGCCTACCAGCTTAAGCCTGGTATGATTGGCCACGTGCATTGGCTGGGGGCGGGGCCTACCGGCTTAAGCCTGGTACAGTTGACAACATGAAATGCTTACTGCCACCTCTTCAGCAGACGCAACACTTCGTTACCTTTTGCGCTGGCGCCGCTGTTACTTCTCATGGCATAGCACCGCCATTTGTTTTATTGAACATGCCCCCCGCGATGGGGGCGTGGCTTACCGGCTTAAGCCCGGTACAGTCGGCAACTTGCAGTGCATTGCGTAGCGTCGGTGCCGGGGGCGGGGCTTACCGCGATGGGGGCGGGGCTTACCGGCTGAAGCCCGGTACAGTCGGCAACTTGCAGTGCATTGCGTAGCGTCGGTGCCGGGGGCGGGGCTTACCGCGATGGGGCGGGGCTTACCGGCTTAATCCCGGTACAGATGGAAACATGCAGTGCATTGCATAGCGTCGGTGCCGGGGGCGGGGCTTACCGCGATGGGGGCGGGGCTTACCGGCTGAAGCCCGGTACAGTCGGCAACTTGCAGTGCATTGCGTAGCGTCGGTGCCGGGGGCGGGGCTTACCGCGATGGGGCGGGGCTTACCGGCTTAATCCCGGTACAGATAGAAACATGCAGTGCATTGCATAGCGTCGGTGCCGGGGGCGGGGCTTACCGCGATGGGGCGGGGCTTACCGGCTTAATCCCGGTACAGATGGAAACATGCAGTGCATTGCATAGCGTCGGTGCCGGGGGCGGGGCTTACCGCGATGGGGCGGGGCTTACCGCGTCATGCCAGGTACAGTGTGCAACTATGGCAACATGCAATGCTTACTGTCACCTTTTCAGCAGACGCAACCCATCACTTCCTTTGGCGCTGAAGCGGCTGCTACTTCTCATGACATAGCACCGCCACTTGTTTTTTAAACATGCCCCCATTTAAATTGCACTGGAGTAGAGGCAGCACGGTGGCTCAGTGGTTAGCACAGTAGCCTTGCAGCGCTGGGGGCCTGGGTTCAACTCCCACTAAGGGCAAAAACCAAATTGCATTGCAGTGAATTACATAGCATTGGGTCGGCGCAGGGGGCGTGGCTTACCGGCTTAAGCCTGGTATGATTGGCCACGTGCATTGGCTGGGGGCGGGGCCTACCGGCTTAAGCCTGGTATGATTGGCCACGTGCATTGGCTGGGGGCGGGGCCTACCGGCTTAAGCCTGGTACAGTTGACAACATGAAATGCTTACTGCCACCTCTTCAGCAGACGCAACGCTTCGTTACCTTTTGCGCTGGCGCCGCTGTTACTTCTCATGGCATAGCACCGCCATTTGTTTTATTGAACATGCCCCCCCCGCGATGGGGGCGTGGCTTACCGGCTTAAGCCCGGTACAGTCGGCAACTTGCAGTGCATTGCATAGCGTCGGTGCCGGGGGCGGGGCTTACCGCGATGGGGGCGGGGCTTACCGGCTGAAGCCCGGTACAGTCGGCAACTTGCAGTGCATTGCGTAGCGTCGGTGCCGGGGGCGGGGCTTACCGCGATGGGGCGGGGCTTACCGGCTTAATCCCGGTACAGATGGAAACATGCAGTGCATTGCATAGCGTCGGTGCCGGGGGCGGGGCTTACCGCGATGGGGCGGGGCTTACCGGCTTAAGCCCGGTACAGATAGAAACATGCAGTGCATTGCATAGCGTCGGGTCCGGGGGCGGGGCTTACCGCGATGGGGGCGGGGCTTACCGGCTTAAGCCGGGTACAGTCGGCAACATACAGTGCATTGCGTAGCGTCGGTGCCGGGGGCGGGGCTGACCGCGATGGGGGCGGGGCTTACCGGCTTAAGCCCGGTACAGTTGGCCACATGCAATGCTTACTGCCACCTCTTCAGCAGACGCAACACTTCATTTCCTTTGGCGCTGGGGCCGCTGTTACTTCTCATGGCATAGCACCGCCACTTGTTTTTTAAACATGCGGGGGCCGGGCGGCGGGGCTTACCGCGATGGGGGCGGGGCTTACCGCGTCATGCCAGGTACAGTGTGCAACTATGGCAACATGCAATGCTTACTGTCACCTTTTCAGCAGACGCAACACTTCGTTACCTTTTGCGCTGGGGCCGCTGTTACTTCTCATGGCATAGCACCGCCATTTGTTTTATTGAACATGCCCCCCGCGATGGGGGCGTGGCTTACCGGCTTAAGCCCGGTACAGTCGGCAACTTGCAGTGCATTGCGTAGCGTCGGTGCCGGGGGCGGGGCTTACCGCGATGGGGGCGGGGCTTACCGGCTGAAGCCCGGTACAGTCGGCAACTTGCAGTGCATTGCGTAGCGTCGGTGCCGGGGGCGGGGCTTACCGCGATGGGGCGGGGCTTACCGGCTTAATCCCGGTACAGATGGAAACATGCAGTGCATTGCATAGCGTCGGTGCCGGGGGCGGGGCTTACCGCGATGGGGGCGGGGCTTACCGGCTTAAGCCGGGTACAGTCGGCAACATACAGTGCATTGCGTAGCGTCGGTGCCGGGGGCGGGGCTGACCGCGATGGGGGCGGGGCTTACCGGCTTAAGCCCGGTACAGTTGGCCACATGCAATGCTTACTGCCACCTCTTCAGCAGACGCAACACTTCATTTCCTTTGGCGCTGGGGCGGCTGTTACTTCTCATGGCATAGCACCGCCACTTGTTTTTTAAACATGCGGGGGCCGGGCGGCGGGGCTTACCGCGATGGGGGCGGGGCTTACCGCGTCATGCCAGGTACAGTGTGCAACTATGGCAACATGCAATGCTTACTGTCACCTTTTCAGCAGACGCAACCCATCACTTCCTTTGGCGCTGAAGCGGCTGCTACTTCTCATGACATAGCACCGCCACTTGTTTTTTAAACATGCCCCCATTTAAATTGCACTGGAGTAGAGGCAGCACGGTGGCTCAGTGGTTAGCACAGTAGCCTTGCAGCGCTGGGGGCCTGGGTTCAACTCCCACTAAGGGCAAAAACCAAATTGCATTGCAGTGAATTACATAGCATTGGGTCGGCGCAGGGGGCGTGGCTTACCGGCTTAAGCCTGGTATGATTGGCCACGTGCATTGGCTGGGGGCGGGGCCTACCAGCTTAAGCCTGGTATGATTGGCCACGTGCATTGGCTGGGGGCGGGGCCTACCGGCTTAAGCCTGGTACAGTTGACAACATGAAATGCTTACTGCCACCTCTTCAGCAGACGCAACACTTCGTTACCTTTTGCGCTGGCGCCGCTGTTACTTCTCATGGCATAGCACCGCCATTTGTTTTATTGAACATGCCCCCCGCGATGGGGGCGTGGCTTACCGGCTTAAGCCCGGTACAGTCGGCAACTTGCAGTGCATTGCGTAGCGTCGGTGCCGGGGGCGGGGCTTACCGCGATGGGGGCGGGGCTTACCGGCTGAAGCCCGGTACAGTCGGCAACTTGCAGTGCATTGCGTAGCGTCGGTGCCGGGGGCGGGGCTTACCGCGATGGGGCGGGGCTTACCGGCTTAATCCCGGTACAGATGGAAACATGCAGTGCATTGCATAGCGTCGGTGCCGGGGGCGGGGCTTACCGCGATGGGGGCGGGGCTTACCGGCTGAAGCCCGGTACAGTCGGCAACTTGCAGTGCATTGCGTAGCGTCGGTGCCGGGGGCGGGGCTTACCGCGATGGGGCGGGGCTTACCGGCTTAATCCCGGTACAGATAGAAACATGCAGTGCATTGCATAGCGTCGGTGCCGGGGGCGGGGCTTACCGCGATGGGGCGGGGCTTACCGGCTTAATCCCGGTACAGATGGAAACATGCAGTGCATTGCATAGCGTCGGTGCCGGGGGCGGGGCTTACCGCGATGGGGCGGGGCTTACCGCGTCATGCCAGGTACAGTGTGCAACTATGGCAACATGCAATGCTTACTGTCACCTTTTCAGCAGACGCAACCCATCACTTCCTTTGGCGCTGAAGCGGCTGCTACTTCTCATGACATAGCACCGCCACTTGTTTTTTAAACATGCCCCCATTTAAATTGCACTGAAGTAGAGGCAGCACGGTGGCTCAGTGGTTAGCACAGTAGCCTTGCAGCGCTGGGGGCCTGGGTTCAACTCCCACTAAGGGCAAAAACCAAATTGCATTGCAGTGAATTACATAGCATTGGGTCGGCGCAGGGGGCGTGGCTTACCGGCTTAAGCCTGGTATGATTGGCCACGTGCATTGGCTGGGGGCGGGGCCTACCGGCTTAAGCCTGGTATGATTGGCCACGTGCATTGGCTGGGGGCGGGGCCTACCGGCTTAAGCCTGGTACAGTTGACAACATGAAATGCTTACTGCCACCTCTTCAGCAGACGCAACGCTTCGTTACCTTTTGCGCTGGCGCCGCTGTTACTTCTCATGGCATAGCACCGCCATTTGTTTTATTGAACATGCCCCCCCCCGCGATGGGGGCGTGGCTTACCGGCTTAAGCCCGGTACAGTCGGCAACTTGCAGTGCATTGCATAGCGTCGGTGCCGGGGGCGGGGCTTACCGCGATGGGGGCGGGGCTTACCGGCTGAAGCCCGGTACAGTCGGCAACTTGCAGTGCATTGCGTAGCGTCGGTGCTGGGGGCGGGGCTTACCGCGATGGGGCGGGGCTTACCGGCTTAATCCCGGTACAGATGGAAACATGCAGTGCATTGCATAGCGTCGGTGCCGGGGGCGGGGCTTACCGCGATGGGGCGGGGCTTACCGGCTTAAGCCCGGTACAGATAGAAACATGCAGTGCATTGCATAGCGTCGGGTCCGGGGGCGGGGCTTACCGCGATGGGGGCGGGGCTTACCGGCTTAAGCCGGGTACAGTCGGCAACATACAGTGCATTGCGTAGCGTCGGTGCCGGGGGCGGGGCTGACCGCGATGGGGGCGGGGCTTACCGGCTTAAGCCCGGTACAGTTGGCCACATGCAATGCTTACTGCCACCTCTTCAGCAGACGCAACACTTCATTTCCTTTGGCGCTGGGGCCGCTGTTACTTCTCATGGCATAGCACCGCCACTTGTTTTTTAAACATGCGGGGGCCGGGCGGCGGGGCTTACCGCGATGGGGGTGGGGCTTACCGCGTCATGCCAGGTACAGTGTGCAACTATGGCAACATGCAATGCTTACTGTCACCTTTTCAGCAGACGCAACCCATCACTTCCTTTGGCGCTGAAGCGGCTGCTACTTCTCATGACATAGCACCGCCACTTGTTTTTTAAACATGCCCCCATTTAAATTGCACTGGAGTAGAGGCAGCACGGTGGCTCAGTGGTTAGCACAGTAGCCTTGCAGCGCTGGGGGCCTGGGTTCAACTCCCACTAAGGGCAAAAACCAAATTGCATTGCAGTGAATTACATAGCATTGGGTCGGCGCAGGGGGCGTGGCTTACCGGCTTAAGCCTGGTATGATTGGCCACGTGCATTGGCTGGGGGCGGGGCCTACCAGCTTAAGCCTGGTATGATTGGCCACGTGCATTGGCTGGGGGCGGGGCCTACCGGCTTAAGCCTGGTACAGTTGACAACATGAAATGCTTACTGCCACCTCTTCAGCAGACGCAACACTTCGTTACCTTTTGCGCTGGCGCCGCTGTTACTTCTCATGGCATAGCACCGCCATTTGTTTTATTGAACATGCCCCCCGCGATGGGGGCGTGGCTTACCGGCTTAAGCCCGGTACAGTCGGCAACTTGCAGTGCATTGCGTAGCGTCGGTGCCGGGGGCGGGGCTTACCGCGATGGGGGCGGGGCTTACCGGCTGAAGCCCGGTACAGTCGGCAACTTGCAGTGCATTGCGTAGCGTCGGTGCCGGGGGCGGGGCTTACCGCGATGGGGCGGGGCTTACCGGCTTAATCCCGGTACAGATGGAAACATGCAGTGCATTGCATAGCGTCGGTGCCGGGGGCGGGGCTTACCGCGATGGGGGCGGGGCTTACCGGCTGAAGCCCGGTACAGTCGGCAACTTGCAGTGCATTGCGTAGCGTCGGTGCCGGGGGCGGGGCTTACCGCGATGGGGCGGGGCTTACCGGCTTAATCCCGGTACAGATAGAAACATGCAGTGCATTGCATAGCGTCGGTGCCGGGGGCGGGGCTTACCGCGATGGGGGCGGGGCTTACCGGCTTAAGCCGGGTACAGTCGGCAACATACAGTGCATTGCGTAGCGTCGGTGCCGGGGGCGGGGCTGACCGCGATGGGGGCGGGGCTTACCGGCTTAAGCCCGGTACAGTTGGCCACATGCAATGCTTTCTGCCACCTCTTCAGCAGACGCAACACTTCATTTCCTTTGGCGCTGGGGCGGCTGTTACTTCTCATGGCATAGCACCGCCACTTGTTTTTTAAACATGCGGGGGCCGGGCGGCGGGGCTTACCGCGATGGGGGCGGGGCTTACCGCGTCATGCCAGGTACAGTGTGCAACTATGGCAACATGCAATGCTTACTGTCACCTTTTCAGCAGACGCAACCCATCACTTCCTTTGGCGCTGAAGCGGCTGCTACTTCTCATGACATAGCACCGCCACTTGTTTTTTAAACATGCCCCCATTTAAATTGCACTGGAGTAGAGGCAGCACGGTGGCTCAGTGGTTAGCACAGTAGCCTTGCAGCGCTGGGGGCCTGGGTTCAACTCCCACTAAGGGCAAAAACCAAATTGCATTGCAGTGAATTACATAGCATTGGGTCGGCGCAGGGGGCGTGGCTTACCGGCTTAAGCCTGGTATGATTGGCCACGTGCATTGGCTGGGGGCGGGGCCTACCGGCTTAAGCCTGGTATGATTGGCCACGTGCATTGGCTGGGGGCGGGGCCTACCGGCTTAAGCCTGGTACAGTTGACAACATGAAATGCTTACTGCCACCTCTTCAGCAGACGCAACGCTTCGTTACCTTTTGCGCTGGCGCCGCTGTTACTTCTCATGGCATAGCACCGCCATTTGTTTTATTGAACATGCCCCCCCCCCGCGATGGGGGCGTGGCTTACCGGCTTAAGCCCGGTACAGTCGGCAACTTGCAGTGCATTGCATAGCGTCGGTGCCGGGGGCGGGGCTTACCGCGATGGGGGCGGGGCTTACCGGCTGAAGCCCGGTACAGTCGGCAACTTGCAGTGCATTGCGTAGCGTCGGTGCCGGGGGCGGGGCTTACCGCGATGGGGCGGGGCTTACGGCTTAATCCCGGTACAGATGGAAACATGCAGTGCATTGCATAGCGTCGTTGCCGGGGGCGGGGCTTACCGCGATGGGGCGGGGCTTACCGGCTTAAGCCCGGTACAGATAGAAACATGCAGTGCATTGCATAGCGTCGGGTCCGGGGGCGGGGCTTACCGCGATGGGGGCGGGGCTTACCGGCTTAAGCCGGGTACAGTCGGCAACATACAGTGCATTGCGTAGCGTCGGTGCCGGGGGCGGGGCTGACCGCGATGGGGGCGGGGCTTACCGGCTTAAGCCCGGTACAGTTGGCCACATGCAATGCTTACTGCCACCTCTTCAGCAGACGCAACACTTCATTTCCTTTGGCGCTGGGGCCGCTGTTACTTCTCATGGCATAGCACCGCCACTTGTTTTTTAAACATGCGGGGGCCGGGCGGCGGGGCTTACCGCGATGGGGGCGGGGCTTACCGCGTCATGCCAGGTACAGTGTGCAACTATGGCAACATGCAATGCTTACTGTCACCTTTTCAGCAGACGCAACCCATCACTTCCTTTGGCGCTGAAGCGGCTGCTACTTCTCATGACATAGCACCGCCACTTGTTTTTTAAACATGCCCCCATTTAAATTGCACTGGAGTAGAGGCAGCACGGTGGCTCAGTGGTTAGCACAGTAGCCTTGCAGCGCTGGGGGCCTGGGTTCAACTCCCACTAAGGGCAAAAACCAAATTGCATTGCAGTGAATTACATAGCATTGAGTCGGCGCAGGGGGCGTGGCTTACCGGCTTAAGCCTGGTATGATTGGTCACGTGCATTGGCTGGGGGCGGGGCCTACCGGCTTAAGCCTGGTATGATTGGCCACGTGCATTGGCTGGGGGCGGGGCCTACCGGCTTAAGCCTGGTACAGTTGACAACATGAAATGCTTACTGCCACCTCTTCAGCAGACGCAACACTTCGTTACCTTTTGCGCTGGCGCCGCTGTTACTTCTCATGGCATAGCACCGCCATTTGTTTTATTGAACATGCCCCCCGCGATGGGGGCGTGGCTTACCGGCTTAAGCCCGGTACAGTCGGCAACTTGCAGTGCATTGCGTAGCGTCGGTGCCGGGGGCGGGGCTGACCGCGTTGGGGGCGGGGCTTACCGGCTTAAGCCCGGTACAGTTGGCCACATGCAATGCTTACTGCCACCTCTTCAGCAGACGCAACACTTCATTTCCTTTGGCGCTGGGGCCGCTGTTACTTCTCATGGCATAGCACCGCCACTTGTTTTTTAAACATGCGGGGGCCGGGCGGCGGGGCTTACCGCGATGGGGGCGGGGCTTACCGCGTCATGCCAGGTACAGTGTGCAACTATGGCAACATGCAATGCTTACTGTCACCTTTTCAGCAGACGCAACCCATCACTTCCTTTGGCGCTGAAGCGGCTGCTACTTCTCATGACATAGCACCGCCACTTGTTTTTTAAACATGCCCCCATTTAAATTGCACTGGAGTAGAGGCAGCGCGGTGGCTCAGTGGTTAGCACAGTAGCCTTGCAGCGCTGGGGGCCTGGGTTCAACTCCCACTAAGGGCAAAAACCAAATTGCATTGCAGTGAATTACATAGCATTGGGTCGGCGCAGGGGGCGTGGCTTACCGGCTTAAGCCTGGTATGATTGGTCACGTGCATTGGCTGGGGGCGGGGCCTACCGGCTTAAGCCTGGTATGATTGGCCACGTGCATTTGCTGGGGGCGGGGCCTACCGGCTTAAGCCTGGTACAGTTGACAACATGAAATGCTTACTGCCACCTCTTCAGCAGACGCAACACTTCGTTACCTTTTGCGCTGGCGCCGCTGTTACTTCTCATGGCATAGCACCGCCATTTGTTTTATTGAACATGCCCCCCGCGATGGGGGCGTGGCTTACCGGCTTAAGCCCGGTACAGTCGGCAACTTGCAGTGCATTGCGTAGCGTCGGTGCCGGGGGCGGGGCTTACCGCGATGGGGGCGGGGCTTACCGGCTGAAGCCCGGTACAGTCGGCAACTTGCAGTGCATTGCGTAGCGTCGGTGCCGGGGGCGGGGCTTACCGCGATGGGGCGGGGCTTACCGGCTTAATCCCGGTACAGATGGAAACATGCAGTGCATTGCATAGCGTCGGTGCCGGGGGCGGGGCTTACCGCGATGGGGGCGGGGCTTACCGGCTTAAGCCGGGTACAGTCGGCAACATACAGTGCATTGCGGAGCGTCGGTGCCGGGGGCGGGGCTGACCGCGATGGGGGCGGGGCTTACCGGCTTAAGCCCGGTACAGTTGGCCACATGCAATGCTTACTGCCACCTCTTCAGCAGACGCAACACTTCATTTCCTTTGGCGCTGGGGCGGCTGTTACTTCTCATGGCATAGCACCGCCACTTGTTTTTTAAACATGCGGGGGCCGGGCGGCGGGGCTTACCGCGATGGGGGCGGGGCTTACCGCGTCATGCCAGGTACAGTGTGCAACTATGGCAACATGCAATGCTTACTGTCACCTTTTCAGCAGACGCAACCCATCACTTCCTTTGGCGCTGAAGCGGCTGCTACTTCTCATGACATAGCACCGCCACTTGTTTTTTAAACATGCCCCCATTTAAATTGCACTGGAGTAGAGGCAGCACGGTGGCTCAGTGGTTAGCACAGTAGCCTTGCAGCGCTGGGGGCCTGGGTTCAACTCCCACTAAGGGCAAAAACCAAATTGCATTGCAGTGAATTACATAGCATTGGGTCGGCGCAGGGGGCGTGGCTTACCGGCTTAAGCCTGGTATGATTGGCCACGTGCATTGGCTGGGGGCGGGGCCTACCAGCTTAAGCCTGGTATGATTGGCCACGTGCATTGGCTGGGGGCGGGGCCTACCGGCTTAAGCCTGGTACAGTTGACAACATGAAATGCTTACTGCCACCTCTTCAGCAGACGCAACACTTCGTTACCTTTTGCGCTGGCGCCGCTGTTACTTCTCATGGCATAGCACCGCCATTTGTTTTATTGAACATGCCCCCCGCGATGGGGGCGTGGCTTACCGGCTTAAGCCCGGTACAGTCGGCAACTTGCAGTGCATTGCGTAGCGTCGGTGCCGGGGGCGGGGCTTACCGCGATGGGGGCGGGGCTTACCGGCTGAAGCCCGGTACAGTCGGCAACTTGCAGTGCATTGCGTAGCGTCGGTGCCGGGGGCGGGGCTTACCGCGATGGGGCGGGGCTTACCGGCTTAATCCCGGTACAGATAGAAACATGCAGTGCATTGCATAGCGTCGGTGCCGGGGGCGGGGCTTACCGCGATGGGGCGGGGCTTACCGGCTTAATCCCGGTACAGATGGAAACATGCAGTGCATTGCATAGCGTCGGTGCCGGGGGCGGGGCTTACCGCGATGGGGCGGGGCTTACCGCGTCATGCCAGGTACAGTGTGCAACTATGGCAACATGCAATGCTTACTGTCACCTTTTCAGCAGACGCAACCCATCACTTCCTTTGGCGCTGAAGCGGCTGCTACTTCTCATGACATAGCACCGCCACTTGTTTTTTAAACATGCCCCCATTTAAATTGCACTGGAGTAGAGGCAGCACGGTGGCTCAGTGGTTAGCACAGTAGCCTTGCAGCGCTGGGGGCCTGGGTTCAACTCCCACTAAGGGCAAAAACCAAATTGCATTGCAGTGAATTACATAGCATTGGGTCGGCGCAGGGGGCGTGGCTTACCGGCTTAAGCCTGGTATGATTGGCCACGTGCATTGGCTGGGGGCGGGGCCTACCGGCTTAAGCCTGGTATGATTGGCCACGTGCATTGGCTGGGGGCGGGGCCTACCGGCTTAAGCCTGGTACAGTTGACAACATGAAATGCTTACTGCCACCTCTTCAGCAGACGCAACGCTTCGTTACCTTTTGCGCTGGCGCCGCTGTTACTTCTCATGGCATAGCACCGCCATTTGTTTTATTGAACATGCCCCCCCCCCCGCGATGGGGGCGTGGCTTACCGGCTTAAGCCCGGTACAGTCGGCAACTTGCAGTGCATTGCATAGCGTCGGTGCCGGGGGCGGGGCTTACCGCGATGGGGGCGGGGCTTACCGGCTGAAGCCCGGTACAGTCGGCAACTTGCAGTGCATTGCGTAGCGTCGGTGCCGGGGGCGGGGCTTACCGCGATGGGGCGGGGCTTACGGCTTAATCCCGGTACAGATGGAAACATGCAGTGCATTGCATAGCGTCGGTGCCGGGGGCGGGGCTTACCGCGATGGGGCGGGGCTTACCGGCTTAATCCCGGTACAGATGGAAACATGCAGTGCATTGCATAGCGTCGGTGCCGGGGGCGGGGCTTACCGCGATGGGGGCGGGGCTTACCGGCTTAAGCCGGGTACAGTCGGCAACATACAGTGCATTGCGTAGCGTCGGTGCCGGGGGCGGGGCTGACCGCGATGGGGGCGGGGCTTACCGGCTTAAGCCCGGTACAGTTGGCCACATGCAATGCTTACTGCCACCTCTTCAGCAGACGCAACACTTCATTTCCTTTGGCGCTGGGGCCGCTGTTACTTCTCATGGCATAGCCCCGCCACTTGTTTTTTAAACATGCGGGGGCCGGGGGGCGGGGCTTACCGCGATGGGGGCGGGGCTTACCGCGTCATGCCAGGTACAGTGTGCAACTATGGCAACATGCAATGCTTACTGTCACCTTTTCAGCAGACGCAACCCATCACTTCCTTTGGCGCTGAAGCGGCTGCTACTTCTCATGACATAGCACCGCCACTTGTTTTTTAAACATGCCCCCATTTAAATTGCACTGGAGTAGAGGCAGCACGGTGGCTCAGTGGTTAGCACAGTAGCCTTGCAGCGCTGGGGGCCTGGGTTCAACTCCCACTAAGGGCAAAAACCAAATTGCATTGCAGTGAATTACATAGCATTGGGTCGGCGCAGGGGGCGTGGCTTACCGGCTTAAGCCTGGTATGATTGGCCACGTGCATTGGCTGGGGGCGGGGCCTACCAGCTTAAGCCTGGTATGATTGGCCACGTGCATTGGCTGGGGGCGGGGCCTACCGGCTTAAGCCTGGTACAGTTGACAACATGAAATGCTTACTGCCACCTCTTCAGCAGACGCAACACTTCGTTACCTTTTGCGCTGGCGCCGCTGTTACTTCTCATGGCATAGCACCGCCATTTGTTTTATTGAACATGCCCCCCGCGATGGGGGCGTGGCTTACCGGCTTAAGCCCGGTACAGTCGGCAACTTGCAGTGCATTGCGTAGCGTCGGTGCCGGGGGCGGGGCTTACCGCGATGGGGGCGGGGCTTACCGGCTGAAGCCCGGTACAGTCGGCAACTTGCAGTGCATTGCGTAGCGTCGGTGCCGGGGGCGGGGCTTACCGCGATGGGGCGGGGCTTACCGGCTTAATCCCGGTACAGATGGAAACATGCAGTGCATTGCATAGCGTCGGTGCCGGGGGCGGGGCTTACCGCGATGGGGGCGGGGCTTACCGGCTGAAGCCCGGTACAGTCGGCAACTTGCAGTGCATTGCGTAGCGTCGGTGCCGGGGGCGGGGCTTACCGCGATGGGGCGGGGCTTACCGGCTTAATCCCGGTACAGATAGAAACATGCAGTGCATTGCATAGCGTCGGTGCCGGGGGCGGGGCTTACCGCGATGGGGCGGGGCTTACCGGCTTAATCCCGGTACAGATAGAAACATGCAGTGCATTGCATAGCGTCGGTGCCGGGGGCGGGGCTTACCGCGATGGGGCGGGGCTTACCGGCTTAAGCCCGGTACAGATAGAAACATGCAGTGCATTGCATAGCGTCGGTGCCGGGGGCGGGGCTTACCGCGATGGGGGCGGGGCTTACCGCGTCATGCCAGGTACAGTGTGCAACTATGGCAACATGCAATGCTTACTGTCACCTTTTCAGCAGACGCAACCCATCACTTCCTTTGGCGCTGAAGCGGCTGCTACTTCTCATGACATAGCACCGCCACTTGTTTTTTAAACATGCCCCCATTTAAATTGCACTGGAGTAGAGGCAGCACGGTGGCTCAGTGGTTAGCACAGTAGCCTTGCAGCGCTGGGGGCCTGGGTTCAACTCCCACTAAGGGCAAAAACCAAATTGCATTGCAGTGAATTACATAGCATTGGGTCGGCGCAGGGGGCGTGGCTTACCGGCTTAAGCCTGGTATGATTGGTCACGTGCATTGGCTGGGGGCGGGGCCTACCGGCTTAAGCCTGGTATGATTGGCCACGTGCATTTGCTGGGGGCGGGGCCTACCGGCTTAAGCCTGGTACAGTTGACAACATGAAATGCTTACTGCCACCTCTTCAGCAGACGCAACACTTCGTTACCTTTTGCGCTGGCGCCGCTGTTACTTCTCATGGCATAGCACCGCCATTTGTTTTATTGAACATGCCCCCCGCGATGGGGGCGTGGCTTACCGGCTTAAGCCCGGTACAGTCGGCAACTTGCAGTGCATTGCGTAGCGTCGGTGCCGGGGGCGGGGCTTACCGCGATGGGGGCGGGGCTTACCGGCTGAAGCCCGGTACAGTCGGCAACTTGCAGTGCATTGCGTAGCGTCGGTGCCGGGGGCGGGGCTTACCGCGATGGGGCGGGGCTTACCGGCTTAATCCCGGTACAGATGGAAACATGCAGTGCATTGCATAGCGTCGGTGCCGGGGGCGGGGCTTACCGCGATGGGGGCGGGGCTTACCGGCTTAAGCCGGGTACAGTCGGCAACATACAGTGCATTGCGTAGCGTCGGTGCCGGGGGCGGGGGTGACCGCGATGGGGGCGGGGCTTACCGGCTTAAGCCCGGTACAGTTGGCCACATGCAATGCTTACTGCCACCTCTTCAGCAGACGCAACACTTCATTTCCTTTGGCGCTGGGGCGGCTGTTACTTCTCATGGCATAGCACCGCCACTTGTTTTTTTAAACATGCGGGGGCCGGGCGGCGGGGCTTACCGCGATGGGGGCGGGGCTTACCGCGTCATGCCAGGTACAGTGTGCAACTATGGCAACATGCAATGCTTACTGTCACCTTTTCAGCAGACGCAACCCATCACTTCCTTTGGCGCTGAAGCGGCTGCTACTTCTCATGACATAGCACCGCCACTTGTTTTTTAAACATGCCCCCATTTAAATTGCACTGGAGTAGAGGCAGCACGGTGGCTCAGTGGTTAGCACAGTAGCCTTGCAGCGCTGGGGGCCTGGGTTCAACTCCCACTAAGGGCAAAAACCAAATTGCATTGCAGTGAATTACATAGCATTGGGTCGGCGCAGGGGGCGTGGCTTACCGGCTTAAGCCTGGTATGATTGGCCACGTGCATTGGCTGGGGGCGGGGCCTACCAGCTTAAGCCTGGTATGATTGGCCACGTGCATTGGCTGGGGGCGGGGCCTACCGGCTTAAGCCTGGTACAGTTGACAACATGAAATGCTTACTGCCACCTCTTCAGCAGACGCAACACTTCGTTACCTTTTGCGCTGGCGCCGCTGTTACTTCTCATGGCATAGCACCGCCATTTGTTTTATTGAACATGCCCCCCGCGATGGGGGCGTGGCTTACCGGCTTAAGCCCGGTACAGTCGGCAACTTGCAGTGCATTGCGTAGCGTCGGTGCCGGGGGCGGGGCTTACCGCGATGGGGGCGGGGCTTACCGGCTGAAGCCCGGTACAGTCGGCAACTTGCAGTGCATTGCGTAGCGTCGGTGCCGGGGGCGGGGCTTACCGCGATGGGGCGGGGCTTACCGGCTTAATCCCGGTACAGATGGAAACATGCAGTGCATTGCATAGCGTCGGTGCCGGGGGCGGGGCTTACCGCGATGGGGGCGGGGCTTACCGGCTGAAGCCCGGTACAGTCGGCAACTTGCAGTGCATTGCGTAGCGTCGGTGCCGGGGGCGGGGCTTACCGCGATGGGGCGGGGCTTACCGGCTTAATCCCGGTACAGATAGAAACATGCAGTGCATTGCATAGCGTCGGTGCCGGGGGCGGGGCTTACCGCGATGGGGCGGGGCTTACCGGCTTAATCCCGGTACAGATGGAAACATGCAGTGCATTGCATAGCGTCGGTGCCGGGGGCGGGGCTTACCGCGATGGGGCGGGGCTTACCGCGTCATGCCAGGTACAGTGTGCAACTATGGCAACATGCAATGCTTACTGTCACCTTTTCAGCAGACGCAACCCATCACTTCCTTTGGCGCTGAAGCGGCTGCTACTTCTCATGACATAGCACCGCCACTTGTTTTTTAAACATGCCCCCATTTAAATTGCACTGAAGTAGAGGCAGCACGGTGGCTCAGTGGTTAGCACAGTAGCCTTGCAGCGCTGGGGGCCTGGGTTCAACTCCCACTAAGGGCAAAAACCAAATTGCATTGCAGTGAATTACATAGCATTGGGTCGGCGCAGGGGGCGTGGCTTACCGGCTTAAGCCTGGTATGATTGGCCACGTGCATTGGCTGGGGGCGGGGGCCTACCGGCTTAAGCCTGGTATGATTGGCCACGTGCATTGGCTGGGGGCGGGGCCTACCGGCTTAAGCCTGGTACAGTTGACAACATGAAATGCTTACTGCCACCTCTTCAGCAGACGCAACGCTTCGTTACCTTTTGCGCTGGCGCCGCTGTTACTTCTCATGGCATAGCACCGCCATTTGTTTTATTGAACATGCCCCCCCCCGCGATGGGGGCGTGGCTTACCGGCTTAAGCCCGGTACAGTCGGCAACTTGCAGTGCATTGCATAGCGTCGGTGCCGGGGGCGGGGCTTACCGCGATGGGGCGGGGCTTACCGGCTGAAGCCCGGTACAGTCGGCAACTTGCAGTGCATTGCGTAGCGTCGGTGCTGGGGGCGGGGCTTACCGCGATGGGGCGGGGCTTACCGGCTTAATCCCGGTACAGATGGAAACATGCAGTGCATTGCATAGCGTCGGTGCCGGGGGCGGGGCTTACCGCGATGGGGCGGGGCTTACCGGCTTAAGCCCGGTACAGATAGAAACATGCAGTGCATTGCATAGCGTCGGGTCCGGGGGCGGGGCTTACCGCGATGGGGGAGGGCTTACCGGCTTAAGCCGGGTACAGTCGGCAACATACAGTGCATTGCGTAGCGTCGGTGCCGGGGGCGGGGCTGACCGCGATGGGGGCGGGGCTTACCGGCTTAAGCCCGGTACAGTTGGCCACATGCAATGCTTACTGCCACCTCTTCAGCAGACGCAACACTTCATTTCCTTTGGCGCTGGGGCCGCTGTTACTTCTCATGGCATAGCACCGCCACTTGTTTTTTAAACATGCGGGGGGCCGGGCGGCGGGGCTTACCGCGATGGGGGCGGGGCTTACCGCGTCATGCCAGGTACAGTGTGCAACTATGGCAACATGCAATGCTTACTGTCACCTTTTCAGCAGACGCAACCCATCACTTCCTTTGGCGCTGAAGCGGCTGCTACTTCTCATGACATAGCACCGCCACTTGTTTTTTAAACATGCCCCCATTTAAATTGCACTGGAGTAGAGGCAGCACGGTGGCTCAGTGGTTAGCACAGTAGCCTTGCAGCGCTGGGGGCCTGGGTTCAACTCCCACTAAGGGCAAAAACCAAATTGCATTGCAGTGAATTACATAGCATTGGGTCGGCGCAGGGGGCGTGGCTTACCGGCTTAAGCCTGGTATGATTGGCCACGTGCATTGGCTGGGGGCGGGGCCTACCAGCTTAAGCCTGGTATGATTGGCCACGTGCATTGGCTGGGGGCGGGGCCTACCGGCTTAAGCCTGGTACAGTTGACAACATGAAATGCTTACTGCCACCTCTTCAGCAGACGCAACACTTCGTTACCTTTTGCGCTGGCGCCGCTGTTACTTCTCATGGCATAGCACCGCCATTTGTTTTATTGAACATGCCCCCCGCGATGGGGGCGTGGCTTACCGGCTTAAGCCCGGTACAGTCGGCAACTTGCAGTGCATTGCGTAGCGTCGGTGCCGGGGGCGGGGCTTACCGCGATGGGGGCGGGGCTTACCGGCTGAAGCCCGGTACAGTCGGCAACTTGCAGTGCATTGCGTAGCGTCGGTGCCGGGGGCGGGGCTTACCGCGATGGGGCGGGGCTTACCGGCTTAATCCCGGTACAGATAGAAACATGCAGTGCATTGCATAGCGTCGGTGCCGGGGGCGGGGCTTACCGCGATGGGGCGGGGCTTACCGGCTTAATCCCGGTACAGATGGAAACATGCAGTGCATTGCATAGCGTCGGTGCCGGGGGCGGGGCTTACCGCGATGGGGCGGGGCTTACCGCGTCATGCCAGGTACAGTGTGCAACTATGGCAACATGCAATGCTTACTGTCACCTTTTCAGCAGACGCAACCCATCACTTCCTTTGGCGCTGAAGCGGCTGCTACTTCTCATGACATAGCACCGCCACTTGTTTTTTAAACATGCCCCCATTTAAATTGCACTGGAGTAGAGGCAGCACGGTGGCTCAGTGGTTAGCACAGTAGCCTTGCAGCGCTGGGGGCCTGGGTTCAACTCCCACTAAGGGCAAAAACCAAATTGCATTGCAGTGAATTACATAGCATTGGGTCGGCGCAGGGGGCGTGGCTTACCGGCTTAAGCCTGGTATGATTGGCCACGTGCATTGGCTGGGGGCGGGGCCTACCGGCTTAAGCCTGGTATGATTGGCCACGTGCATTGGCTGGGGGCGGGGCCTACCGGCTTAAGCCTGGTACAGTTGACAACATGAAATGCTTACTGCCACCTCTTCAGCAGACGCAACGCTTCGTTACCTTTTGCGCTGGCGCCGCTGTTACTTCTCATGGCATAGCACCGCCATTTGTTTTATTGAACATGCCCCCCCCGCGATGGGGGCGTGGCTTACCGGCTTAAGCCCGGTACAGTCGGCAACTTGCAGTGCATTGCATAGCGTCGGTGCCGGGGGCGGGGCTTACCGCGATGGGGGCGGGGCTTACCGGCTGAAGCCCGGTACAGTCGGCAACTTGCAGTGCATTGCGTAGCGTCGGTGCCGGGGGCGGGGCTTACCGCGATGGGGCGGGGCTTACCGGCTTAATCCCGGTACAGATGGAAACATGCAGTGCATTGCATAGCGTCGGTGCCGGGGGCGGGGCTTACCGCGATGGGGCGGGGCTTACCGGCTTAAGCCCGGTACAGATAGAAACATGCAGTGCATTGCATAGCGGCGGGTCCGGGGGCGGGGCTTACCGCGATGGGGGCGGGGCTTACCGGCTTAAGCCGGGTACAGTCGGCAACATACAGTGCATTGCGTAGCGTCGGTGCCGGGGGCGGGGCTGACCGCGATGGGGGCGGGGCTTACCGGCTTAAGCCCGGTACAGTTGGCCACATGCAATGCTTACTGCCACCTCTTCAGCAGACGCAACACTTCATTTCCTTTGGCGCTGGGGCCGCTGTTACTTCTCATGGCATAGCACCGCCACTTGTTTTTTAAACATGCGGGGGCCGGGCGGCGGGGCTTACCGCGATGGGGGCGGGGCTTACCGCGTCATGCCAGGTACAGTGTGCAACTATGGCAACATGCAATGCTTACTGTCACCTTTTCAGCAGACGCAACCCATCACTTCCTTTGGCGCTGAAGCGGCTGCTACTTCTCATGACATAGCACCGCCACTTGTTTTTTAAACATGCCCCCATTTAAATTGCACTGGAGTAGAGGCAGCACGGTGGCTCAGTGGTTAGCACAGTAGCCTTGCAGCGCTGGGGGCCTGGGTTCAACTCCCACTAAGGGCAAAAACCAAATTGCATTGCAGTGAATTACATAGCATTGAGTCGGCGCAGGGGGCGTGGCTTACCGACTTAAGCCTGGTATGATTGGTCACGTGCATTGGCTGGGGGCGGGGCCTACCGGCTTAAGCCTGGTATGATTGGCCACGTGCATTGGCTGGGGGCGGGGCCTACCGGCTTAAGCCTGGTACAGTTGACAACATGAAATGCTTACTGCCACCTCTTCAGCAGACGCAACACTTCGTTACCTTTTGCGCTGGCGCCGCTGTTACTTCTCATGGCATAGCACCGCCATTTGTTTTATTGAACATGCCCCCCGCGATGGGGGCGTGGCTTACCGGCTTAAGCCCGGTACAGTCGGCAACTTGCAGTGCATTGCGTAGCGTCGGTGCCGGGGGCGGGGCTGACCGCGATGGGGGCGGGGCTTACCGGCTTAAGCCCGGTACAGTTTGCCACATGCAATGCTTACTGCCACCTCTTCAGCAGACGCAACACTTCATTTCCTTTGGCGCTGGGGCCGCTGTTACTTCTCATGGCATAGCACCGCCACTTGTTTTTTAAACATGCGGGGGCCGGGCGGCGGGGCTTACCGCGATGGGGGCGGGGCTTACCGCGTCATGCCAGGTACAGTGTGCAACTATGGCAACATGCAATGCTTACTGTCACCTTTTCAGCAGACGCAACCCATCACTTCCTTTGGCGCTGAAGCGGCTGCTACTTCTCATGACATAGCACCGCCACTTGTTTTTTAAACATGCCCCCATTTAAATTGCACTGGAGTAGAGGCAGCACGGTGGCTCAGTGGTTAGCACAGTAGCCTTGCAGCGCTGGGGGCCTGGGTTCAACTCCCACTAAGGGCAAAAACCAAATTGCATTGCAGTGAATTACATAGCATTGGGTCGGCGCAGGGGGCGTGGCTTACCGGCTTAAGCCTGGTATGATTGGTCACGTGCATTGGCTGGGGGCGGGGCCTACCGGCTTAAGCCTGGTATGATTGGCCACGTGCATTTGCTGGGGGCGGGGCCTACCGGCTTAAGCCTGGTACAGTTGACAACATGAAATGCTTACTGCCACCTCTTCAGCAGACGCAACACTTCGTTACCTTTTGCGCTGGCGCCGCTGTTACTTCTCATGGCATAGCACCGCCATTTGTTTTATTGAACATGCCCCCCGCGATGGGGCGTGGCTTACCGGCTTAAGCCCGGTACAGTTGGCAACATGCAGTGCATTGCGTAGCGTCGGTGCCGGGGGCGGGGCTTACCGCGATGGGGGCGGGGCTTACCGGCTGAAGCCCGGTACAGTCGGCAACTTGCAGTGCATTGCGTAGCGTCGGTGCCGGGGGCGGGGCTTACCGCGATGGGGCGGGGCTTACCGGCTTAATCCCGGTACAGATGGAAACATGCAGTGCATTGCATAGCGTCGGTGCCGGGGGCGGGGCTTACCGCGATGGGGGCGGGGCTTACCGGCTTAAGCCGGGTACAGTCGGCAACATCCAGGGCATTGCGTAGCGTCGGTGCCGGGGGCGGGGCTGACCGCGATGGGGGCGGGGGCTTACCGGCTTAAGCCCGGTACAGTTGGCCACATGCAATGCTTACTGCCACCTCTTCAGCAGACGCAACACTTCATTTCCTTTGGCGCTGGGGCGGCTGTTACTTCTCATGGCATAGCACCGCCACTTGTTTTTTAAACATGCGGGGGCCGGGCGGCGGGGCTTACCGCGATGGGGGCGGGGCTTACCGCGTCATGCCAGGTACAGTGTGCAACTATGGCAACATGCAATGCTTACTGTCACCTTTTCAGCAGACGCAACCCATCACTTCCTTTGGCGCTGAAGCGGCTGCTACTTCTCATGACATAGCACCGCCACTTGTTTTTTAAACATGCCCCCATTTAAATTGCACTGGAGTAGAGGCAGCACGGTGGCTCAGTGGTTAGCACAGTAGCCTTGCAGCGCTGGGGGCCTGGGTTCAACTCCCACTAAGGGCAAAAACCAAATTGCATTGCAGTGAATTACATAGCATTGGGTCGGCGCAGGGGGCGTGGCTTACCGGCTTAAGCCTGGTATGATTGGCCACGTGCATTGGCTGGGGGCGGGGCCTACCAGCTTAAGCCTGGTATGATTGGCCACGTGCATTGGCTGGGGGCGGGGCATACCGGCTTAAGCCTGGTACAGATGGAAACATGAAATGCTTACTGCCACCTCTTCAGCAGACGCAACACTTCGTTACCTTTGCGCTGGCGCCGCTGTTACTTCTCATGGCATAGCACCGCCATTTGTTTTATTGAACATGCCCCCCGCGATGGGGGCGTGGCTTACCGGCTTAAGCCCGGTACAGTCGGCAACTTGCAGTGCATTGCGTAGCGTCGGTGCCGGGGCGGGGCTTACCGCGATGGGGGCGGGGCTTACCGGCTGAAGCCCGGTACAGTCGGCAACTTGCAGTGCATTGCGTAGCGTCGGTGCCGGGGGCGGGGCTTACCGCGATGGGGCGGGGCTTACCGGCTTAATCCCGGTACAGATGGAAACATGCAGTGCATTGCATAGCGCCGGGGCCGGGGGCGGGGCTTACCGCGATGGGGGCGGGGCTTACCGGCTGAAGCCCGGTACAGTCGGCAACTTGCAGTGCATTGCGTAGCGTCGGTGCCGGGGGCGGGGCTTACCGCGATGGGGCGGGGCTTACCGGCTTAATCCCGGTACAGATAGAAACATGCAGTGCATTGCATAGCGTCGGTGCCGGGGGCGGGGCTTACCGCGATGGGGCGGGGCTTACCGGCTTAATCCCGGTACAGATGGAAACATGCAGTGCATTGCATAGCGTCGGTGCCGGGGGCGGGGCTTACCGCGATGGGGCGGGGCTTACCGCGTCATGCCAGGTACAGTGTGCAACTATGGCAACATGCAATGCTTACTGTCACCTTTTCAGCAGACGCAACCCATCACTTCCTTTGGCGCTGAAGCGGCTGCTACTTCTCATGACATAGCACCGCCACTTGTTTTTTAAACATGCCCCCTTTTAAATTGCACTGAAGTAGAGGCAGCACGGTGGCTCAGTGGTTAGCACAGTAGCCTTGCAGCGCTGGGGGCCTGGGTTCAACTCCCACTAAGGGCAAAAACCAAATTGCATTGCAGTGAATTACATAGCATTGGGTCGGCGCAGGGGGCGTGGCTTACCGGCTTAAGCCTGGTATGATTGGCCACGTGCATTGGCTGGGGGCGGGGGCCTACCGGCTTAAGCCTGGTATGATTGGCCACGTGCATTGGCTGGGGGCGGGGCCTACCGGCTTAAGCCTGGTACAGTTGACAACATGAAATGCTTACTGCCACCTCTTCAGCAGACGCAACGCTTCGTTACCTTTTGCGCTGGCGCCGCTGTTACTTCTCATGGCATAGCACCGCCATTTGTTTTATTGAACATGCCCCCCCCGCGATGGGGGCGTGGCTTACCGGCTTAAGCCCGGTACAGTCGGCAACTTGCAGTGCATTGCATAGCGTCGGTGCCGGGGGCGGGGCTTACCGCGATGGGGGCGGGGCTTACCGGCTGAAGCCCGGTACAGTCGGCAACTTGCAGTGCATTGCGTAGCGTCGGTGCTGGGGGCGGGGCTTACCGCGATGGGGCGGGGCTTACCGGCTTAATCCCGGTACAGATGGAAACATGCAGTGCATTGCATAGCGTCGGTGCCGGGGGCGGGGCTTACCGCGATGGGGCGGGGCTTACCGGCTTAAGCCCGGTACAGATAGAAACATGCAGTGCTTGCATAGCGTCGGGTCCGGGGGCGGGGCTTACCGCGATGGGGGCGGGGCTTACCGGCTTAAGCCGGGTACAGTCGGCAACATACAGTGCATTGCGTAGCGTCGGTGCCGGGGGCGGGGCTGACCGCGATGGGGGCGGGGGCTTACCGGCTTAAGCCCGGTACAGTTGGCCACATGCAATGCTTACTGTCACCTCTTCAGCAGACGCAACACTTCATTTCCTTGGCGCTGGGGCCGCTGTTACTTCTCATGGCATAGCACCGCCACTTGTTTTTTAAACATGCGGGGGCCGGGCGGCGGGGCTTACCGCGATGGGGGCGGGGCTTACCGCGTCATGCCAGGTACAGTGTGCAACTATGGCAACATGCAATGCTTACTGTCACCTTTTCAGCAGACGCAACCCATCACTTCCTTTGGCGCTGAAGCGGCTGCTACTTCTCATGACATAGCACCGCCACTTGTTTTTTAAACATGCCCCCATTTAAATTGCACTGGAGTAGAGGCAGCACGGTGGCTCAGTGGTTAGCACAGTAGCCTTGCAGCGCTGGGGGCCTGGGTTCAACTCCCACTAAGGGCAAAACCAAATTGCATTGCAGTGAATTACATAGCATTGGGTCGGCGCAGGGGGCGTGGCTTACCGGCTTAAGCCTGGTATGATTGGCCACGTGCATTGGCTGGGGGCGGGGCCTACCAGCTTAAGCCTGGTATGATTGGCCACGTGCATTGGCTGGGGGCGGGGCCTACCGGCTTAAGCCTGGTACAGTTGACAACATGAAATGCTTACTGCCACCTCTTCAGCAGACGCAACACTTCGTTACCTTTTGCGCTGGCGCCGCTGTTACTTCTCATGGCATAGCACCGCCATTTGTTTTATTGAACATGCCCCCCGCGATGGGGGCGTGGCTTACCGGCTTAAGCCCGGTATCAGTCGGCAACTTGCAGTGCATTGCGTAGCGTCGGTGCCGGGGGCGGGGCTTACCGCGATGGGGGCGGGGCTTACCGGCTGAAGCCCGGTACAGTCGGCAACTTGCAGTGCATTGCGTAGCGGCGGTGCCGGGGGCGGGGCTTACCGCGATGGGCGGGGCTTACCGGCTTAATCCCGGTACAGATGGAAACATGCAGTGCATTGCATAGCGTCGGTGCCGGGGGCGGGGCTTACCGCGATGGGGGCGGGGCTTACCGGCTGAAGCCCGGTACAGTCGGCAACTTGCAGTGCATTGCGTAGCGTCGGTGCCGGGGGCGGGGCTTACCGCGATGGGGCGGGGCTTACCGGCTTAATCCCGGTACAGATAGAAACATGCAGTGCATTGCATAGCGTCGGTTGCCGGGGCGGGGCTTACCGCGATGGGGCGGGGCTTACCGGCTTAATCCCGGTACAGATGGAAACATGCAGTGCATTGCATAGCGTCGGTGCCGGGGGCGGGGCTTACCGCGATGGGGCGGGGCTTACCGCGTCATGCCAGGTACAGTGTGCAACTATGGCAACATGCAATGCTTACTGTCACCTTTTCAGCAGACGCAACCCATCACTTCCTTTGGCGCTGAAGCGGCTGCTACTTCTCATGACATAGCACCGCCACTTGTTTTTTAAACATGCCCCCATTTAAATTGCACTGGAGTAGAGGCAGCACGGTGGCTCAGTGGTTAGCACAGTAGCCTTGCAGCGCTGGGGGCCTGGGTTCAACTCCCACTAAGGGCAAAAACCAAATTGCATTGCAGTGAATTACATAGCATTGGGTCGGCGCAGGGGGCGTGGCTTACCGGCTTAAGCCTGGTATGATTGGCCACGTGCATTGGCTGGGGGCGGGGCCTACCGGCTTAAGCCTGGTATGATTGGCACGTGCATTGGCTGGGGGCGGGGCCTACCGGCTTAAGCCTGGTACAGTTGACAACATGAAATGCTTACTGCCACCTCTTCAGCAGACGCACCGCTTCGTTACCTTTTGCGCTGGCGCCGCTGTTACTTCTCATGGCATAGCACCGCCATTTGTTTTATTGAACATGCCCCACCCCCGCGATGGGGGCGTGGCTTACCGGCTTAAGCCCGGTACAGTCGGCAACTTGCAGTGCATTGCATAGCGTCGGTGCCGGGGGCGGGGCTTACCGCGATGGGGGCGGGGCTTACCGGCTGAAGCCCGGTACAGTCGGCAACCTTGCAGTGCATTGCGTAGCGTCGGTGCCGGGGGCGGGCTTACCGCGATGGGCGGGGGCTTACGGCTTAATCCCGGTACAGATGGAAACATGCAGTGCATTGCATAGCGTCGGTGCCGGGGGCGGGGCTTACCGCGATGGGCGGGGCTTACCGGCTTAAGCCCGGTACAGATAGAAACATGCAGTGCATTGCATAGCGTCGGGTCCGGGGGCGGGGCTTACCGCGATGGGGGCGGGGCTTACCGGCTTAAGCCGGGTACAGTCGGCAACATACAGTGCATTGCGTAGCGTCGGTGCCGGGGGCGGGGCTGACCGCGATGGGGGCGGGGCTTACCGGCTTAAGCCCGGTACAGTTGGCCACATGCAATGCTTACTGCCACCTCTTCAGCAGACGCAACACTTCATTTCCTTTGGCGCTGGGCCAGCTGTTACTTCTCATGGCATAGCACCGCCACTTGTTTTTTAAACATGCGGGGGGCCGGGCGGCGGGCTTACCGCGATGGGGGCGGGGCTTACCGCGTCATGCCAGGTACAGTGTGCAACTATGGCAACATGCAATGCTTACTGTCACCTTTTCAGCAGACGCACCCCATCACTTCCTTTGGCGCTGACGCGGCTGCTACTGCTCATGACATAGCACCGCCACTTGTTTTTTAAACATGCCCCCATTTAAATTGCACTGGAGTAGAGGCAGCACGGTGCTCAGTGGTTAGCACAGTAGCCTTGCAGCGCTGGGGGCCTGGGGTTCAACTCCACTAAGGGCAAAAACCAAATTGCATTGCAGTGAATTACATAGCATTGGGTCGGCGCAGGGGGCGTGGCTTACCGGCTTAAGCCTGGTATGATTGGCCACGTGCATTGGCTGGGGGCGGGGCCTACCAGCTTAAGCCTGGTATGATTGGCCACGTGCATTGGCTGGGGGCGGGGCCTACCGGCTTAAGCCTGGTACAGTTGACAACATGAAATGCTTACTGCCACCTCTTCAGCAGACGCAACACTTCGTTACCTTTTGCGCTGGCGCCGCTGTTACTTCTCATGGCATAGCACCGCCATTTGTTTTATTGAACATGCCCCCCGCGATGGGGGCGTGGCTTACCGGCTTAAGCCCGGTACAGTCGGCAACTTGCAGTGCATTGCGTAGCGTCGGTGCCGGGGGCGGGGCTTACCGCGATGGGGGCGGGGCTTACCGGCTGAAGCCCGGTACAGTCGGCAACTTGCAGTGCATTGCGTAGCGTCGGTGCCGGGGGCGGGGCTTACCGCGATGGGGCGGGGCTTACCGGCTTAATCCCGGTACAGATGGAAACATGCAGTGCATTGCATAGCGTCGGTGGCCGGGGGCGGGGCTTACCGCGATGGGGGCGGGGCTTAACCGGCTGAAGCCCGGTACAGTCGGCAACTTGCAGTGCATTGCGTAGCGTCGGTGCCGGGGGCGGGGCTTACCGCGATGGGGCGGGCTTACCGGCTTAATCCCGGTACAGATAGAAACATGCAGTGCATTGCATAGCGTCGGTGCCGGGGCGGGGCTTAGAGCGATGGGGCGGGGCTTACCGGCTTAATCCCGGTACAGATGGAAACATGCAGTGCATTGCATAGCGTCGGTGCCGGGGGCGGGGCTTACCGCGATGGGGGCGGGGCTTACCGCGTCATGCCAGGTACAGTGTGCAACTATGGCAACATGCAATGCTTACTGTACACCTTTTCAGCAGACGCAACCCATCACTTCCTTTGGCGCTGAAGCGGCTGCTACTTCTCATGACATAGCACCGCCACTTGTTTTTTAAACATGCCCCCATTTAAATTGCACTGGAGTAGAGGCAGCACGGTGGCTCAGTGGTTAGCACAGTAGCCTTGCAGCGCTGGGGGCCTGGGTTCAACTCCCACTAAGGGCAAAAACCAAATTGCATTGCAGTGAATTACATAGCATTGGGTCGGCGCAGGGGGCGTGGCTTACCGGCTTAAGCCTGGTATGATTGGCCCGTGCATTGGCTGGGGGCGGGGCCTACCGGCTTAAGCCTGGTATGATTGGCCACGTGCATTGGCTGGGGGCGGGGCCTACCGGCTTAAGCCTGGTACAGTTGACAACATGAAATGCTTACTGCCACCTCTTCAGCAGACGCAACACTTCGTTACCTTTTGCGCTGGCGCCGCTGTTACTTCTCATGGCATAGCACCGCCATTTGTTTTATTGAACATGCCCCCCGCGATGGGGGCGTGGCTTACCGGCTTAAGCCCGGTACAGTCGGCAACTTGCAGTGCATTGCGTAGCGTCGGTGCCGGGGGCGGGGCTTACCGCGATGGGGGCGGGGCTTACCGGCTGAAGCCCGGTACAGTCGGCAACTTGCAGTGCATTGCGTAGCGTCGGTGCCGGGGGCGGGGCTTACCGCGATGGGGCGGGGCTTACCGGCTTAAGCCCGGTACAGATGGAAACATGCAGTGCATTGCATAGCGTCGGTGCCGGGGGCGGGGCTTACCGCGATGGGGGCGGGGCTTACCGGCTGAAGCCCGGTACAGTCGGCAACTTGCAGTGCATTGCGTAGCGTCGGTGCCGGGGGCGGGGCTTACCGCGATGGGGCGGGGCTTACCGGCATAATCCCGGTACAGCTGGCAACATGCACTGCATGGCATAGCGTCGGAGCCGGGGGCGGGCTTACCGCGATGGGGGCGGGGCTTACCGGCTTAATCCCGGTACAGATGGAAACATGCAGTGCATTGCATAGCGTCGGGGCCGGGGGCGGGGCTTACCGCGATGGGGCGGGGCTTACCGCGTCCATGCCAGGTACAGTGTGCAACTATGGCAACATGCAATGCTTACTGTCACCTTTTCAGCAGACGCAACCCATCACTTCCTTTGGCGCTGAAGCGGCTGCTACTTCTCATGACATAGCACCGCCACTTGTTTTTTAAACATGCCCCCATTTAAATTGCACTGGAGTAGAGGCAGCACGGTGGCTCAGTGGTTAGCACAGTAGCCTTGCAGCGCTGGGGGCCTGGGTTCAACTCCCACTAAGGGCAAAAACCAATTGCATTGCAGTGAATTACATAGCATTGGGTCGGCGCAGGGGGCGTGGCTTACCGGCTTAAGCCTGGTATGATTGGCCACGTGCATTGGCTGGGGGCGGGGCCTACCGGCTTAAGCCTGGTATGATTGGCCACGTGCATTGGCTGGGGCGGGGCCTACCGGCTTAAGCCTGGTACAGTTGACAACATGAAATGCTTACTGCCACCTCTTCAGCAGACGCAACACTTCGTTACCTTTTGCGCTGGCGCCGCTGTTACTTCTCATGGCATAGCACCGCCATTTGTTTTATTGAACATGCCCCCCCCCGCGATGGGGGCGTGGCTTACCGCTTAAGCCCGGTACAGTCGGCAACTTGCAGTGCATTGCATAGCGTCGGTGCCGGGGGCGGGGCTTACCGCGATGGTGGGGGCGGGCTTACCGGCTGAAGCCCGGTACAGTCGGCAACTTGCAGTGCATTGCGTAGCGTCGGTGCCGGGGCGGGGCTTACCGCGATGGGGCGGGGCTTACCGGCTTAATCCCGGTACAGATGGAAACATGCAGTGCATTGCATAGCGTCGGTGCCGGGGGCGGGGCTTACCGCGATGGGGCGGGGCTTACCGGCTTAAGCCCGGTACAGATAGAAACATGCAGTGCATTGCATAGCGTCGGTGCCGGGGGCGGGGCTTACCGCGATGGGGGCGGGGCTTACCGGCTTAAGCCGGGTACAGTCGGCAACATACAGTGCATTGCGTAGCGTCGGTGCCGGGGGCGGGGCTGACCGCGATGGGGGCGGGCTTACCGGCTTAAGCCCGGTACAGTTGGCCACATGCAATGCTTACTGCCACCACCTCTTCAGCAGACGCAACACTTCATTTCCTTTGGCGCTGGGGCCGCTGTTACTTCTCATGGCATAGCACCGCCACTTGTTTTTAAACATGCGGGGCCGGGCGGCGGGGCTTACCGCGATGGGGGCGGGGCTTACCGCGTCATGCCAGGTACAGTGTGCAACTATGGCAACATGCAATGCTTACTGTCACCTTTTTCAGCAGACGCAACCCATCACTTCCTTTGGCGCTGAAGCGGCTGCTACTTCTCATGACATAGCACCGCCACTTGTTTTTAAACATGCCCCCATTTAAATTGCACTGGAGTAGAGGCAGCACGGTGGCTCAGTGGTTAGCACAGTAGCCTTGCAGCGCTGGGGGCCTGGGTTCAACTCCCACTAAGGCAAAAACCAAATTGCATTGCAGTGAATTACATAGCATTGGGTCGGCGCAGGGGGCGTGGCTTACCGGCTTAAGCCTGGTATGATTGGCCACGTGCATTGGCTGGGGGCGGGGCCTACCGGCTTAAGCCTGGTATGATTGGCCACGTGCATTGGCTGGGGCGGGGCCTACCGGCTTAAGCCTGGTACAGTTGACAACATGAAATGCTTACTGCCACCTCTTCAGCAGACGCAACACTTCGTTACCTTTTGCGCTGGCGCCGCTGTTACTTCTCATGGCATAGCACCGCCATTTGTTTTATTGAACATGCCCCCGCGATGGGGGCGGGGCTTACCGGCTGAAGCCCGGTACAGTCGGCAACTTGCAGTGCATTGCGTAGCGTCGGTGCCGGGGGCGGGGCTTACCGCGATGGGGGCGGGGCTTACCGGCTGAAGCCCGGTACAGTCGGCAACTTGCAGTGCATTGCGTAGCGTCGGTGCCGGGGGCGGGGCTTACCGCGATGGGGCGGGCTTACCGGCTTAATCCCGGTACAGATAGAAACATGCAGTGCATTGCATAGCGTCGGTGCCGGGGCGGGGCTTACCGCGATGGGGCGGGGCTTACCGGCTTAATCCGGTACAGATGGAAACATGCAGTGCATTGCATAGCGTCGGTGCCGGGGGCGGGGCTTACCGCGATGGGGCGGGGCTTACCGCGTCATGCCCAGGTAACAGTGTGCAACTATGGCAACATGCAATGCTTACTGTCAACCTTTCAGCAGACGCAACCCATCACTTCCTTTGGCGCTGAAGCGGCTGCTACTTCTCATGACATAGCACCGCCACTTGTTTTTTAAACATGCCCCCATTTAAATTGCACTGGAGTAGAGGCAGCACGGTGGCTCAGTGGTTAGCACAGTAGCCTTGCAGCGCTGGGGGCCTGGGTTCAACTCCCACTAAGGGCAAAAACAAATTGCATTGCAGTGAATCAACATAGCATTGGGTCGGCGCAGGGGGCGTGGCTTACCGGCTTAAGCCTGGTATGATTGGCCACGTGCATTGGCTGGGGGCGGGGCCTACCGGCTTAAGCCTGGTATGATTGGCCACGTGCATTGGCTGGGGGCGGGGCCTACCGGCTTAAGCCTGGTACAGTTGACAACATGAAATGCTTACTGCCACCATCTTCAGCAGACGCAAACGCTTCGTTACCTTTTGCGCTGGCGCCGCTGTTACTTCTCATGGCATAGCACCGCCATTTGTTTTATTGAACATGCCCCCCCGCGATGGGGGCGTGGGCTTACCGGCTTAAGCCCGGTACAGTCGGCAACTTGCAGTGCATTGCATAGCGTCGGTGCCGGGGGCGGGGCTTACCGCGATGGGGGCGGGGCTTACCGGCTGAAGCCCGGTACAGTCGGCAACTTGCAGTGCATTGCTTAGCGTCGGTTGCCGGGGGGGCGGGGCTTACCGCGATGGGCGGGGCTTACCGGCTTAATCCCGGTACAGATGGAAACATGCAGTGCATTGCATAGCGTCGGTGCCGGGGGCGGGGCTTACCGCGATTGGGGCGGGGCTTACCGGCTTAAGCCCGGTACAGATGGAAACATGCAGTGCATTGCATTAGCGTCGGTCAGGGGGCGGGGCTTACCGCGATGGGGGCGGGGCTTACCGGCTTAAGCCGGGTACAGTCGGCAACATACAGTGCATTGCGTAGCGTCGGTGCCGGGGCGGGGCTGACCGCGATGGGGGCGGGGCTTACCGGCTTAAGCCCGGTACAGTTGGCCACATGCAATGCTTACTGCCACCTCTTCAGCAGACGCAACACTTCATTTCCTTTGGCGCTGGGGCCGCTGTTACTTCTCATGGCATAGCACCGCCACTTGTTTTTTAACATGCGGGGGCCGGGCGGCGGGGCTTACCGCGATGGGGGCGGGGCTTACCGCGTCATGCCAGGTACAGTGTGCCACTATGGCAACATGCAATGCGTACTGTCACCTTTTCAGCAGACGGCCAACCCATCACTTCCTTTGGCGCTCTGAAGCGGCTGCTACTTCTCATGACATAGCACCGCCACTTGTTTTTTAAACATGCCCCCATTTAAATTGCACTGGAGTAGAGGCAGCACGGTGGCTCAGTGGTTGCACAGTAGCCTTGCAGCGCTGGGGCCTGGGTTCAACTCCCACTAAGGGCAAAAACCAAATTGCATTGCAGTGAATTACATAGCATTGGGTCGGCGCAGGGGGCGTGGCTTACCGCTTAAGCCTGGTATGATTGGCCACGTGCATTGGCTGGGGGCGGGGCCTACCGCTTAAGCTGGTATGATTGGCCACGTGCATTGGCTGGGGCGGGGCTACCGGCTTAAGCCTGGTACAGTTGACAACATGAAATGCTTACTGCCACCTCTTCAGCAGACGCAACACTTCGTTACCTTTTGCGCTGGCGCCGCTGTTACTTCTCATGGCATAGCACCGCCATTTGTTTTATTGAACATTGCCCCCCGCGATGGGGGCGTGGCTTACCGGCTTAAGCCCGGTACAGTCGGCAACTTGCAGTGCATTGCGTAGCGTCGGTGCCGGGGGCGGGGCTTACCGCGATGGGGGCGGGGCTTACCGGCTGAAGCCCGGTACAGTTGGCCACATGCAATGCTTACTGCCACCTCTTCAGCAGACGCAACACTTCATTACCTTTGGCGCTGGCCGCTGGTTACTTCTCATGGCATAGCCCGCCACTTGTTTTGTTAAACATGCGGGGGCCGGGCGGCGGGGCTTACCGCGATGGGGCGGGGCTTACCGCGTCATGCCAGGTACAGTGTGCAACTATGGCAACAGCAATGCTTACTGTCACCTTTTCAGCAGACGCAACCCATCACTTCCTTTGGCGCTGAAGCGGCTGCTACTTCTTCTCATGACATAGCACCGCCACTTGTTTTTTAAACATGCCCCATTTAAATTGCACTGAGTAGAGGCAGCACGGTGGCTCAGTGGTTAGCACAGTAGCCTTGCAGCGCTGGGGGCCTGGTTTCAACTCCCACTAAGGGCAAAAACCAAATTGCATTGCAGTGAATTACATAGCATTGGGTCGGCGCAGGGGCGTGGCTTACCGCTTAAGCCTGGTATGATTGGCCACGTGCATTGGCTGGGGGCGGGGCCTACCGGCTTAAGCCTGGTATGATTGGCCACGTGCATTTGCTGGGGGCGGGCCTACCGGCTTAAGCCTGGTACAGTTGACAACATGAAATGCTTACTGCGCACCTCTTCAGCAGACGCAACACTTCGTTACCTTTTGCGCTGGCGCCGCTGTTACTTCTCATGGCATAGCACCGCCATTTGTTTTATTGAACATGCCCCCCGCGATGGGGGCGTGGCTTACCGGCTTAAGCCCGTACAGTCGGCAACTTGCAGTGCATTGCGTAGCGTCGGTGCCGGGGGCGGGCTTACCGCGATGGGGGCGGGGCTTACCGCTGAAGCCCGGTACAGTCGGCAACTTGCAGTGCATTGCGTAGCGTCGGTGCCGGGGCGGGGCTTACCGCGATGGGGCGGGGCTTAACCGGCTTAAGCCCGGTACAGATGGAAACATGCAGTGCATTGCATAGCGTCGGTGCCGGGGGCGGGGCTTACCGCGATGGGGGCGGGGCTTACCGGCTTAAGCCGGTACAGTCGGCAACATACAGTGCATTGCGTAGCGTCGGTGCCGGGGGCGGGGCTGACCGCGATGGGGGCGGGGCTTACCGGCTTAGCCCGGTACAGTTTGCCCACATGCAATGCTTACTGCCACCTCTTCAGCAGACGCAACACTTCATTTCCTTTGGCGCTGGGGCCGCTGTTACTTCTCATGGCATAGCACCGCCACTTGTTTTTTAACATGCGGGGGCCGGCGGCGGGGCTTACCGCGATGGGGGCGGGGCTTACCGCGTCATGCCAGTACAGTGTGCAACTATGGCAACATGCAATGCTTACTGTCACTTTTCAGCAGACGCAACCCATCACTTCCTTTGGCGCTGAAGCGGCTGCTACTTCTCATGACATAGCACCGCCACTTGTTTTTTAAACATGCCCCCATTTAAATTGCACTGGGTAGAGGCAGCACGGTGGCTCAGTGGTTAGCACAGTAGCCTTGCAGCGCTGGGGCCTGGTTGTTCAACTCCCACTAAGGGCAAAAACCAAATTGCATTGCAGTGAATTACATAGCATTGGGTCGGCGCAGGGGGCGTGGCTTTCGGCTTAAGCCTGGTATGATTGGCCACGTGCATTGGCTGGGGGCGGGGCCTACCAGCTTAAGCCTGGTATGATTGGCCACGTGCATTGGCTGGGGGCGGGGCCTACCGGCTTAAGCCTGGTACAGTTGACAACATGAAATGCTTACTGCCACCTCTTCAGCAGACGCAACACTTCGTTACCTTTTGCGCTGGCGCCGCTGTTACTTCTCATGGCATAGCACCGCCATTTGTTTTATTGAACATGCCCCCCGCGATGGGGGCGTGGCTTACCGGCTTAAGCCCGGTACAGTCGGCAACTTGCAGTGCATTGCATCGCGTCGGTGCCGGGGCGGGGCTTACCGCGATTGGGGCGGGGCTTACCGGCTGAAGCCCGTACAGTCGGCAACTTGCAGTGCATTGCGTAGCGTCGGTGCCGGGGGCGGGGCTTACCGCGATGGGCGGGGCTTACCGGCTTAATCGGTACAGATGGAAACATGCAGTGCATTGCATAGCGTCGGTGCCGGGGGCGGGGCTTACCGCGATGGGGCGGGGCTTACCGGCTTAAGCCCGTACAGTCGGCAACTGCAGTGCATTGCGTAGCGTCGGTGCCGGGGCGGGGCTTACCGCGATGGGGGCGGGGCTTACCGGCTTAATCCCGTACAGTCGAAACATACAGTGCCATTGCGTAGCGTCGGTGCCGGGGGCGGGCTTACCGCGATGGGGCGGGGCTTACCGGCTTAATCCCGGTAACAGATGGAAACATGCAGTGCATTGCAATAGCGTCGGTGCCGTGGGCGGGGCTTACCGCGATGGGCGGGGCTTACCGCGTCATGCCAGGTACAGTGTGCACTATGGCAACATGCAATGCTTACTGTCACCTTTTCAGCACGCAACCCATCACTTCCTTTGGCGCTGAAGCGGCTGCTACTTCTCATGACATAGCACCGCCACTTGTTTTTTAAACATGCCCCCATTTAATTGCACTGGAGTAGAGGCAGCACGGTGGCTCAGTGGTTAGCACAGTAGCCTTGCAGCGCTGGGGGCCTGGTTCAACTCCCACTAAGGCAAAAACCAAATGCATTGCAGTGAATTACATAGCATTGGGTCGGCGCAGGGGCGTGGCTTACCGCTTAAGCCTGGTATGATTGGCCACGTGCATTGGCTGGGGGCGGGCCTACCGGCTTAAGCCTGGTATGATTGGCCACGTGCATTGGCTGGGGCGGGGCCTACCGGCTTAAGCCTGGTACAGTTGACAACATGAAATGCTTACTGCCACCTCTTCAGCAGACGCAACACTTCGTTACCTTTTGCGCTGGCGCCGCTGTTACTTCTCATGGCATAGCACCGCCATTTGTTTTATTGAACATGCCCCCCGCGATGGGGGCGTGGCTTACCGGCTTAAGCCCGGTACAGTCGGCAACTTGCAGTGCATTGCATAGCGTCGGTGCCGGGGGGGGCTTACCGCGATGGGGCGGGCTTACCGGCTGAAGCCCGGTACAGTCGGCAACTTGCAGTGCATTGCGTAGCGTCGGTGGGGGGGCGGGGCTTACGCGATGGGGCGGGGCTTACCGGCTTAATCCCGGTACAGATGGAAACATGCAGTGCATTGCATAGCGTCGGTGCCGGTGGCGGGGCTTACCGCGATGGGGCGGGGCTTACCGGCTTAAGCCCGGTACAGATAGAAACATGCAGTGCATTGCATAGCGTCGGTCCGGGGGCGGGGCTTACCGCGATGGGGGCGGGGCTTACCGGCTTAAGCCGGGTACAGTCGGCAACATACAGTGCATTGCGTAGCGTCGGTGCCGGGGGCGGGGCTGACCGCGATGGGGGCGGGGCTTACCGGCTTAAGCGGTACAGTTGGCCACATGCAATGCTTACTGCCACCTCTTCAGCAGACGCAACACTTCATTTCCTTTGGCGCTGGGCCGCTGTTACTTCTCATGGCATAGCACGCCACTTGTTTTTTAAACATGCGGGGGCCGGGCGGCGGGGCTTACCGCGATGGGGCGGGGCTTACCGCGTCATGCCAGGTACAGTGTGCAACTATGGCAACATGCAATGCTTACTGTCACCTTTTCAGCAGACGCAACCCATCACTTCCTTTGGCGCTGAGGCGGCTGTTACTTCTCATGGCATAGCACCGCCACTTGTTTTTTAACATGCCCCCATTTAAATTGCACTGGAGTAGAGGCAGCACGGTGGCTCAGTGGTTAGCACAGTAGCCTTGCAGCGCTGGGGGCCTGGGTTCAACTCCCACTAAGGGCAAAACCAAATTGCATTGCAGTGAATTACATAGCATTGGGTCGGCGCAGGGGCGTGGCTTACCGGCTTAAGCCTGGTATGATTGGCCACGTGCATTGGCTGGGGGCGGGGCCTACCGGCTTAAGCCTGGTATGATTGGCCACGTGCATTGGCTGGGGCGGGGCCTACGGCTTAAGCCTGGTACAGTTGACAACATGAAATGCTTACTGCCACCTCTTCAGCAGACGCAACACTTCGTTACCTTTTGCGCTGGCGCCGCTGTTACTTCTCATGGCATAGCACCGCCATTTGTTTTATTGAACATGCCCCCGCGATGGGGGCGTGGCTTACCGGCTTAAGCCCGGTACAGTCGGCAACTTGCAGTGCATTGCGGAGCGTCGGTGCCGGGGGCGGGGCTTACCGCGATGGGGGCGGGGCTTACCGGCTGAAGCCCGGTACAGTCGGCAACTTGCAGTGCATTGCGTAGCGTCGGTGCCGGGGGCGGGGCTTACCGCGATGGGGCGGGGCTTACCGGCTTAATCCCGTACAGATGGAAACATGCAGTGCATTGCATAGCGTCGGTGCCGGGGCGGGGCTTACCGCGATGGGGGCGGGGCTTACCGGCTGAAGCCCCGTACAGTCGGCAACTGCAGTGCATTGCGTAGCGTCGGTGCCGGGGGCGGGGCTTACCGCGATGGGCGGGGCTTACCGGCTTAATCCCTGTACAGATAGAAACATGCAGTCCATTGCGTATAGCGTCGGTGCCGTGGGCGGGGCTTACCGCGATGGGCGGGGCTTACCGCTTAAGATCCCGGTACAGTCGGCAACATGCAGTGCATTGCATAGCGTCGGTGCCGGGGGCGGGGCTTACCGCGATGGGGCGGGTTTTACCGCGTCATGCCTGTACAGTGTGGGCAACGCATGCAACATGCAGCTTACTGTCCCTTTTCAGCAGACGCAACCCATCACTTCCTTTGGCGCTGCAGCGGCTGCTACTTCTCATGACATAGCACCGGCACTTGTTTTTTAAACATGCCCCCATTTAAATTGCACTGGAGTAGAGGCAGCACGGTGGTCAGTGGTTAGCACATGTAGCCTTGCAGCGCTGGGGGCCGGGGTTCAAACGCCACTAGGGCAAAACCAAATGCATTGCAGTGAATTACATAGCATTGGGTCGGCGCAGGGGGCGTGCTTA
>NW_027210492.1:0-68737 GCF_027789765.1 Dendropsophus ebraccatus
ACAGTTTTTTGTGTATTACTGTAGTTGTTTGTAAACCTGGTTACATTGAGCTTTTTTCTGTTCATCTCCCCCACTCTTCCCAGACGGCTGATGTAAACAGTCCCTAGCTGCAGAGTCACATACTAAAAGTTGTTCTTTTGTTATAATCTGTTTTGTTTTCTTGAATTTTTTTTTATTTACCTTTTGTACATTGTTATGGCGGCTGACATCTTGCCTGAGCTGTTCTTAACAGCATTTAGCGACATACTTTACAGCAAGCCTCATGGACATAGATGACAATAGACACACTCTGTCCCCTTGAGATGAATGTAAAACATTTCTGAACGCGCTCTGTGACCTTTGAAAAGGCCATAGCAGGAGCTGCTATTGTCTCCTCTATCTACTGGTGTCACATGATGCTGCAATGCTGTAGAGATCACTTTAACTTCTCTTATCATTATAGATAGAAGAGAAGTCTTAGCTTAGTTTTAGCCCCAGGGGTGAGAATGAAAACTGAAAAATGTCAGGATTATTTTATAATATAGATAAAAAAAAAAATTAGAAAAAATGTCACCAAAAATTCTTAAAAACATAAAAGCATTATTTAAACAATAGGTAATTTTCTGATGGCACATTTCCTTTAAATAGCAACAATTGGGTGTGTGAAAACAGCTAGCTAATGGACAGTTTAGGGTCACCCATGTTTTACCTATTCCTTCAATGCCTCCCCAGTCGGCCGTCAACTCTCTGTTTAACTACCAAATCCACTGCATGAATTCCCAGATGAGCAAAACTGAATAGATATGAACAAATATCATGTAAGGCAGCTACGATTTGTAGAGTCTGGTACAAAGCCCGATAGGCAGCCTACAATAAAAAACACATAAATCAGTAACTAGCAATAAAAATATTCATCATAACCATAGAATATATGTCATATAGTTTGTAGAATATATACATCTCACGTAACTGGAGGCCACACCCTAAAAAACTGTATATACCCCCAAAAAACCTGCAGCCACAATAACATTTGAATGATGATAGAAAAAGTAAAGTGGCCTTTTTAGGCAGAGGAAGCAGATGAACCACAAAATGGCTGTTGCCGCTCCCAGTTAGCTCAGCTGATCCCGTTCATCTCTATCTGAGGGCATCTTTAAAGGATACTGAATTTTAAAATATGGGTGAGTGCCACTTTACTTTTTCTACGATTGTATGATTTGAGTACTGAAAAAAAATGAAGTAGACCTTAATATTGTAGGGACTTATTGCATTTGGAAATTTTATGGCATCCAGGAAGTTCTAATTCATTTCTTGATATGCCAGTTTTGGTACATTAAAAAGGTAAGAAGTTCTAAAATGAGATATGATTACTTGCATATACAGGCCCATCGTCATCCTTCCCTCTTCTGATACACTTTCTGTTGGGTGTACTGCTAACATGGAGCCTATGTTAATCCAAATTATACAAACACTTATGGCTATCACTATTCAGGTTACTTTTTAGAAGCAGATATTGAAATCAGCATCTCAAAGTAGTGGAGCCCTAATCTTTGCGTCTGTGGCAGTGTCCTGCCGGTACCTGTATCTCAGCTACTATCAGTGCAAAGTTATTGTCTGGCTGAAGAGTCTCTCACAGTGTCTTAAATTGTTTTTGGATATGATAAGTTTAACTTGTATACTGTCATTTTCTAATTTTCCTTGTGATGTTGCTTACTACTGCTAGTATTACATACACCGAGGAAATTATGGAAGTGCAAGGTTAGCATTGCACATTATTACCACTCCTAGTGAGTCACGTGTCAAGGAAGTAATAAACTTGGTCACATGATCTTCTCTCAGGAGCTTCTTTCTAAATTGTGGTCTGAGGGAGGTTCAACACTGTCAGACTAATGTAAAGCCTCTCTCCCCACAGAGGTAAATCTTTCTAAAGCCCCTATTACTTGGGGCAATGGAGACAGCTGTCAGTGCTCGCTTGCTCCTCGTTCCCCGCTCGCTGCCAGCGCTATTACACGTGTCGGCAGCGAGCGAGTAAGAGAAGGGGGGGGGCCGCAGGGAGGCTGCCTAGGTGATCGCTAGATTGTCTGCGCAGCCACATAGAAGATAGCAGCGATCTGCTGCCGCCGCTTATATTCCGCGGGCGATAGCAGCAGATCGCTGCTATCTTAGTCTTTTTTCTTTCACATGTTGAAAGACAACGGCAGACAACAATCAGCTGGCATCATTGATGTCGGCTGATCGTTGTCTTCTATTACACCAGATGTTTTATCAGCCATAACGGCCAATATCTGCTGAATACGGCTAATA
Source organism: Dendropsophus ebraccatus (assembly GCF_027789765.1). Lineage (NCBI taxonomy): Eukaryota > Metazoa > Chordata > Amphibia > Anura > Hylidae > Dendropsophus > Dendropsophus ebraccatus. Next base: position 2,284 of record NW_027210492.1, read on the forward strand.
ATTGTTTCATGTACAGGGCTTAATCTGTCCTAGCTTGACCAAGGTAGTGAGAATACATACTTCTGTCTAGGCTAGCTTAGGCTAGAATGCAGACATGGCTTTTCGGCTCTCTGATAGGCGATGTAAAAAGCATTAAGCCTAATCAGTTTCTAGTTCCCAGTAACATTTGGTACAAGCAAGAAACGGAAGTCTTGTATGCTACAAAAGCCCAAAACTCCTGATCCAGTTGCTTTCTACAGCAAAGATAGGTCCGGGTTGTAAAGTTAGTGATCACAGCACCGTGCAGAGTCTATAAGGGAATACCCGAGTCTCCAGTGCGTTCCACTTCCTGGCCAGCCAAACATGCCACTCTTTTGCTATTTGCTGCGTTTACACTAAACAATTATCGTTCGAATTTCGCAATAACGATCGCATTTGAGCAATAATCGCTCTGTGTAAACACAGGAAACTATTAAGTGACGAGCAATAAATCGTTCATTTGGTCTTTCAGGATGTTCGCAAATCGTCGTTGGTGGTTTGCTAAAAATTCGCAGATCGCTTTGTGTAACAGTCTTTCCAAGATTCACCCTATGTGACTTCAAAACGATCGCAATAACGATTTTTCTCCATCTAACTGCTGATCGTTATAAAAACCAAATTGTTGCTTCAAAATCTTTAAATGATCGATTGGGCGAATTATCGCTCCATGTAAACGCAGCATTATAGACTGCAATGAAGTGAAAGTGATTGACAGCTGGGGAGAGGCTCACACTACTGTGCACTACTTCGGCTGTATGTCCTCTGCTGTGGTCAGGAAACTTTGGTATGTCCCATCAAATGACAAGAATGCTGGTTTGCAAGTTACATCTGTACCTGGACTGTGTAATCTCGCATCATTGTTACACCCTCATACACCATGCGTCGGTGTACCCTAGGATAATTGACTTACACTTTATGCTGACCCACATTGACTAAAGTGACAAGCTAGAAGGGATCCACAGGGTCAACCAGCCACTACTACCCTAAGCTGCTACTCCACCTATCATCCCAATCCGGGTACCACATTCTTACTTCAATTGATGACATTTCAGCAGCTGATAAATAACTTTGTATATGAGAAAGATAGTCATTTTCTATACTCTGCTTTGATGCTGTCTATTTCTTTCATATTCTAACAGAAAGAAATCCTCACATATTAAAGGCAGTTTAAAATATTATTCCAACATACCTTCTCCGGTAGCATATTAAAAGAGGAAAGTATTTCAGATGTGTGAGGAATATACCACAAATTGACAAAAATGTTCCCGTTTTCGGACAGCAAGGTATGTGGGCGCTCCTGAAATGTTCTGTTCATAAAGGATAAAACATATTTAGGCTATGTTCACACTACGTAATAAACTACGGCCGTAGTTCTCGCCTCAGAACTACGGCTGTAGTTTTGCGGCGTGTAACATAGCCTTATTTTCAATGGCATCCCGGCCGGAGCGTACACACATCGTATGTGCTCCGGCCGGATCCCATGCGGCGCCGGAAAAAACTGACATGTCAGTTTTCTGCGGCCGGAATTCTGTGAATTCCGGCCGCAGAAAGACCTGTCAGTTCACACAGTGAAGCAAGCGGCTCCGGCCACTTGCTTCACTGTGGGCTATGGGAAGCTCTGACACGGGCGCGCGCTGATGCGCCCGCATCAGAGCTCCACGGCCGGAAAGATCACCCGGCCGTACTTAAGAACTGGCCGGGATGATCCGGTCTAAGACCGCCGTCCGTGACCCGGCTGGGGTCTCGGAACGGCTGGGTGTTCACGTAATGTGAACATAGCCTTAAAAGGAAACAAAATACTCAGGTATTGCACAAGGAAACCTACTGCCAATTATGCACTGAAAGTTGGTATGTAAGATAGGTAGAATAAGATAGGTAAATAAATAATAAAAAAAAAATGATACATTGTGGGAGAATAGCTCTGTAGAGCAGGCAAATAGCAGGAATGTCAGTCAGAGACGGGGACAAAAACCTATATTTTAAAACAGGGATGCTGCTGTTTATTATTACTGCAAAGGAAATACAGCCATTAAACACATACGCACAAGTAAAATAAATCCTGCTTGTCTGAGTTCTAACTGAAACAGCAAATCCTAGCTATACAGGTGACTTACTACCAGTCACCCAACATAAAACAGCACAAGATGGTACAATACCAGTGTGGTTTAAAGTCCCAGTAGAGGCTTTGGCAGATCTCACACTCTCCACTCCTCGGAGAGATATTCCCTCTGCACACTATGTACCTCCTATGAGCCCAGTGATGAGCTGTTCTCCAGCAACTGGGCTGACATGGGCCAGACAAGAAAACCCAGACTGGCCAGGATAGGAATGGCAGGCCCCACTACCAACCTGCCTGTCATGCCAGAAAAATACAGGTCCGTTTACAGCCACTGCCACAAACTCCCATAGCAAGTAGTTTACTATGGGTTTTTAGCTTTCGTAGATTCCTCCATGCCTCACCCAGCTTACCCAAGATGCACCTAGCTAGCGCACACATTTGACAGGTATCTCAAGGAGATATAGCAATTCTTGATGACTATTCCTGTCACTGTCTCACAATATCTATCTATAATAATAATAATAATAATAAATATAATACATTATACTCACCTTGCTGGGTCCTCCCCCCTCCCTTCTGAGATGCTGATGTAAACAAGTCCCTGACTGACTTTGCTGCAACATTGTAGCTTTTTTTGTAATGCTGGGAGGGTTAAAGCGCTACAAAAACATGGCCACTTTTCCCCCTCTATAGCTGCACGGGTGATTGCTAGATTGGCCGGGCAGCCCATAGAAGATAGAGGTGGTCTGCTGCCGCCGCTCCTATTACACGGAGCGACGGCTGCATATCGCTGCTATTTGAGCGTTGATTTTTGTTGAAAGACAACAATCAAAGCCACATCATGCATGTCGCTGATCGTTGTCTTCTATTACACAAGACAATTATAAGGCCAATAATCACTTTGTGTAATAGGACCTTTACTCTCCCCGCATTACAAAGAAGCTTCAAGCAGGGGAAGGGCGATAGAATAGATCATCCCAGTATGGAAGGAATTGTTAGTCATCATGGCAGCAACACATGAAAAGTTATGTTTGAGTGGAATACCCCTTTAAGTAATCTACAAACCTGGGATCTGTCTGGGGTTCATCTTTCACAACCGTTTTTTTCTCTTGAGGATGCCCGATGATGAAATATGTTTTACAAATGAGTGGAAACTCTTCCAGCAGCTGTTTCAAGCTGTTGCAGTAAGCAATGATTTGTCCACGGAGCGAGTAGGTAGAAATCCTTCTGATTAACCTAAAAGTGTTATAAAATATTCAACATTTTAAATATATTCAAAGTTAAAGGGTTATCCGGGTCGAGGACTTTTTTCATATATGTAGAGGATAGGGTGATTGAAAATAATAAACTGCTATTACCTCATGGCTCCTGCACCCCTCAACCAATCAGTGGCTGAAGCGACCACTGGAGCTGCTGACTGTCTGGTCACGACAGAACCAGGAAACGGCTGCACAGCGAGGACAGATATGTAATATACCGGTGGTGGCTCAGGAGCCAAGGAGGTAAGTGCACATTATAATTTTTCATCACCCCCTCCCTAGCCATATATAATAAAAAGGGCAACCCTTAAATTTTAAAAAAAAATTGCAAATTTTAATTGGATTTTACAAGCATGTTTGAGTAGTGGTAGAAGTACATAGTAGCTATTGATTTTGGAAAGTTAAACCTACATTGTGGTATATGTTTAAAGTTGTTTTCTGGTGATTAAACCTATTTTAACTGTCTAATAAATGAACAGATATTGGTTATAAGGTATTTTACTGTGTGTGTCTTGCATGCTTTTCCTTTTACTTGTGATTAAAATGGCTGTTCTGTTGTTTTCTTACTTTCTTTTTAGTGTACATCCCTAATAGACCTCTGTTTCTACACTCTAGCTAGAAATTCAGCAAACTCTGTCTCCCTCGCATTACAATTTTATGAATATAGCCGCACCAACTAAATCCACAGAAGCCTCCCAAACAAGGAGATAGGGTTGACTAAATTTCCAGCTAGAGTGTACAGCAAGACCTGACAGTTCATTACAGGTTTTTGGTGAATAAAAAAAATAGAAGAGACAGCAGAAGGAAAGCATGAACAACAACAGAAAGTTAGTAAAATAATTTGTCAATATGTTAGTAAAAATCTAATTTGTCAATATGTGTTTAATTAATTAAACAATTTAAAACAGGTTTCATAGTCAGAAAACCCCTGTAAGAAACACATGTACCAAATTATACTATATAGAAATAGCAACAAAATGAGTGTGCACTATTTCAGTGTAACTTACTTCTGGCAATAATCCATTACAAGATCTCTTTTCACTTTTTCCACTTCCTCCTGCAAAACACACAGACTCGTTTTACTAATAGATGTTAAGGTTAAATTGTTTGCACAGAAAATAAGAAAATATCGGGATAGGAAATACGTTATGTTAGTATACATAATTCACACAAAAGAAGCGCTGAGCAGTAATGTCCCCACTAAGTAATCTCTTAGTAAACTTTTCATATTCTAGGTCACTGATATCCAGTGATCTAAAGCCGGTATGTATCAAGTCAAGGAGCTTATTGTTGACTTTTAACACACATTCTAGAAATCAAATGTCCTGTGAACATTGACTAACTTTGCTCCAGGAAAATATCAGTGAAATACATTGCTGATTTTAAAGCGAATGTACCATCAGGTACATTCCCTTTAAGGGTACGTTCACACTTTCCGGATCTGCAGCGTATTTTCATTTCATTTAAATAACTGAAAACAGCATCAATCTGCACCATCAAATCTGCTGCGATCTGTTGCAGATCCTGTAGGTGTGAACGCACCCTAAGTGTTGCACATGAATAGAACGACGCCGGCAAGCCAATGCCGCAATCCATGCCGCAATCTTTTTTTGAACCATGGCCCGTTTCCCGCGCACGATGCCGGTCTATTAACGAGCAGCGGCACCAGGCTGAAGCACAGCCGCCAGTGGGAGGAAACCCCCTCCCCTCCGTGACGTGGCTCCATTACACAAATCTAACCTGCTCAAAGCTCCCTAATGGGCACAGGTCACTGAGGATGACTGTATGTCTGTAACCTTTTTCCTTGGCCCCCCCTCCCATGATCATCAATGGAGGGGGCCAGCTGGATCGGTGCTGGGGGGGGGGGGACTCAAGCATGCTTGAGTCATGCTCATCTCTAGTGCTAACCTTTTATCAAAAACAGTGTTGTTTTTACATCATGGATCTGGTAGGGTATGTTAGAAAGTCCCATGAGGCTACGTCTTCTAACGGGAATATATCACCAGAAAATAACCTATAATGTGGATCTGGTTTTATATTTGGTGTTTATTTATATCTTTGTTACTATACACATGAAGACATTTTGGATTATTTCAGTGCTCAGTGTACCCTGGGACCTAAGCCAGCCAAAAAAATCTCATCTGTCAGCTTTTCTGTAATGATAGAGACAGAATGAGCATGTCTCCATCTCCACTATCACCCTGTGGTCTTTCAGGGATGGGGGGATACTCCGAAACTTCATGGAAATGGTAATAATCTATTCTGCTTCTTTGTAAAATAACTTTCATTTATTGCAGCTGTTCTGTCTTTTTAGTGTCTCAAATATGGCAGCCCCCCAAAACACAGAGAAAACACACAATAAGCTTGCTCCTTCTTACAGGATTTCTCATAGCTGTTCCCATGGCTTGTTTTTTTTGAAGAAATGTATTCAGCATTGAATCTCGAGGACCCGCTTTTTCTAACTGAATTGACACAAATGCTTCAGGAGGTCTAGAATAAAATAGGTACAATGACATATTATTAGTTTTAGTTAAAATAAATGTACAATCAATTTTAGGCTACGTATCCACCTCGGGATCATAGCAGGAAAAGGCAGCCGCAAATAATAATCATGATCATCATACCACGCCGTCGATATTAACAGACATATATAGTGTTAAAGTGACACTGTCAGCCCTATTTGCATTTTGACTCTCCACATGCTCTCCACAGGTGTAAAAGGGTAAATTTTACAGCTTTTATTCATTATTTTATATTATACCTCATGGTGCTTGTTATGGTAAAAAGTCGTTTTATCACCTGTGGATTGGTATATGTGGACGGGGCCTTGTGGCCCTAGCGCCACTTAGCCCCGCCCCATCTGCAACATCACCACCACATAGGCCCTGCCCCCTCAACGACCATTGGTGTGGGACAATCTAGGGGGGTGGGGCCTAGAGCTTTAGGCTGGCCCTTCCAATGGCTGCTGAGGGGCGGGACCTATGCGGCGATGACGTCACGGATGGGGACGGGGCTAAGTGGCACTGGGGGCGGAGCGATGTGGCACATAGGCCGTGAGGCCCGCCCACATATACCAATCCACAGGTGATAAAAACTACTTTTTAACAGAACAAGCACCATGAGGTGTGATATAAAATAAGTAATGAAAGCTGCAACATTTACCCATTACACCTGTGGAGAGCAGTCAAAATGCAAAAAGGGGGTGAAATAGGAATGTTGGAAATTTAGGCCTAGTACTATAGTAGAACCTAACTTATTAATAATATTAATAATATTTTTTTTAAGTAATCACTTACAAAAACATACAAAAGAGGACCACCTCAAAAATGTCAATATTTATAGATACACAAATCACAGTAAATGTGCAATTGGATCATGTAAGGTGGTCTATGTATATACTGACAGAATGCCAAAAAAAATGTAAAAAAATAAATAAGATATACAGTTGGTAAGTATTTCTAGGAACCTTGGAACCAAGGGACTATCCCTACTTACCCTATAATATAGTTTTGGGTTCCTCACTGAGAATAGGAAGGGATACCCAGATCAAGAAAAACTATATAGGACTTAATTGCTGTCTCCAAATATCTTGGTAGTGTGTGTCACTGAATGAACATGTTCAAAGATAACTTTGTTCCTAGTTATTTAATCCCTTAGAGCCATGTTTAATAGTAATATTAGGAACTAAGTGGTTAAATGAAAGGAGAGGTTAAATTAGTTTCCCTTCTGTAATTTAAAGGAGAAGTCCGGCGAAATTTTTATTAATGTATTGTATTTCCCCCAAAAGTTATACAAATTACCAATATACACTTATTACGGGAAATGCGTATAAAGTGCTTTTTCTCTGCACTTACTACTACTTATTCATTTCCTGGATAACATGGTGATGTCACGACCCGACTCCCAGAGCTGTGCGGGCTGTGGCTGCTGGAGAGGATGATGGCAGGGGGACACTGAGGGACACAGGGCACTGAGAACACTGAGCATCCCCCTGCCATCATCCTCTCCAGTAGCCACAGCCCGCACAGCTCTGGGAGTCGGGTCGTGACATCACCATTTTATCCAGGAAATAAATAAGTAGTAGTAAGTGCAGGGAAAAAAGCACTTTATACGCATTTTCCGTAATAACTGTATATTGGTGATTTGTATAACTTTTGGGGGGCAATACAATACTTTTTGCTTGACTTCTCCTTTAAATATCCCTACAGGACTCACTGATAATATTGGTACCTTTTATTTTGTGTCTGTACTGGGCTCTCATTGGAATGAGGTACTGGTGTAATGGATGGCTGACTTTCAACCACTGCCCAAGATGTGGAACTTTTTTCACTCGTAGAGGAGCTGAACTGACGTTGTATTGCTGAGTTTTCTTCCTAAATGAAAGATGATATAGGTATAAATTTCCAAATGACACACACAGTAAAAAAAAAAAAAAAATCAGAATGTAAAATACCATAGGTATAAAATTCTGCCACATTTTGACAGTGTGAATATAGCCTACATATGATTTCTTTTTTTCCCCATTATTTGCATAATTCCCTTTATAGTCCATGCCAGTATTGAAACATTATTTATATGTATTGTACAATACCCCCCTCACACAGTCTTTTATCGCTATTGTATATGTATGTTTTTTTACTTTGTTTTGTTTTATGATCCCGATATATATATATATATATATATATATATATATATATATATATACATATATATATATATATATTTAACATTATCAGTTGTGTCTCGCTTTTTATTATAAACTTTGGGGGACATTTATGATGGCTGCACCACTGGCGTACACCAGGGCCCAGATTGCCCCTACCTCCCTGACGTACATCAACTATATCCCCCACTCAGGTCAGGCTGGTTTCACTAAAAGGCATGTGCCTCTTACTGAGTCCAGTGGGGAAATTAGGGGAGGGGCTTAATTTAAGACTCTAATCTTCATAAACATCCCCCTATTTTTTTTTTAAGGTTATGTTCACACATAGTATTTATGTCAGTCTTTTGGTCAGTATTTTTTTCAACCAAAACCAGAAGTGGAACTGACAGGGCAAAATTATAAAGGAAAGATTTGTCCAGTTTCTGTGTTTTTAACCCACTCCTGGTTTGGATGAAAAAGACTGACGGAAATACTATGTGTGAACATAGCCACACAGTGCATTTAGATACTGTTAAAATGTTAGGCGATGTTCCAACTATATAAAAATTACATCTTTCTTTCCGGATGGCTGTCATTTAAGCGCCAAATAACAGCCATTATCTGTCGTTTAATGGCGACCGTCAAGTAAAAATGTCTTTTTGGTGGCGTCAGAACATAGCCTTAGGCTGCTTTGGTCCATGTTCGTTTTTATATATTATTAAAAAAATATTTGAAAGTCATTAGGTATTTAGATTAGAAAGCACTAGCCTAGTATTAATGCAAACCTTCATATTCAGAGCGCTCCAGGATGAAATGTAAGAAAATGATGCCAGCTGGTTGGCAGCTAGAAGGGCATTCTTCTGGCTTACTTGACAGGCAAGCACAACTTGCATATTTTCTACTCCACATTTATTCAGTAACTTGAAAGGAAGCACAAAGTGAAGGTGAAGTACAGCAGAAAAACCCGGCTAATCGCAGTACAGTAGATCAGTGGAAATACAATTATATCACGTGCATAGTTCATTTCAGCAGTAATTATAGGCATTAGCAACCTCCAGCTCTAGTGGCAACATCTCATACTGATCATTAGCAGACTGTAGCCCAATCTGTAAGCAGCAGCTCGGTAACATAAATGTTTCTTAGTTCTTGCCAAGAAATAAATTAGCCGACTGACATCATAAAAATAGGTTATATTGTAGTGGTGCCAGTTATAAATGTATATACAGTCAGGCTCAGATTGGCCCACAGGGGAGCAGGGGAATCTCCCGGTGGGCCCTACGCTGTGTTGGGCCCCTAACCAGGAGGTGGGCCTCTCTGTCTAGCAGCTCCAGGACGACATATAATCACCCAGCACTGCTGCACATGCCTGTCACTCACTGCCTCTATATAGTAACCTGGAATTACATCATATTATATAGAGGCAGGGGGTGACTGGGGGTGACAAGCAGTAGCATGTAGGGTGCAGATTTAGCACAGCCCCTCTCCTCTCCCCTGGGGCCCTCAGCCACCTCACCCTTCAGGTGGAGGGGGTTTGAGAAGATAATAAAGAAACTAAACTCGCCATTCCCTGTGCTGCTCTCTCTCCCACAGCAGCTAATAGTAATTTTCGACCGGGTTCGGTGTATGTCACGGCCCCAGCTCTTTTAGCTACAATGTCACATACTCGGCAGATGGATCACCTGCTCAGCCAGTCAGTGTTTGCAGCGGTGTCCATTCCCCGCCAGTGATTCGCTGAGCGGGTGATCCATCAGCCAAATATGTGATGTTGCAGCTGGAGGAGCTGCAGGACGCTGGTGGCTATTGGATATCATTAAGGAAGCACTATGGGGGACGGGGATGGGTAAGTATACTTTCTTTATTATGTTCCTGCCTACCTGAGATTCGTTAGTTTCATGTAACTTCCCCTTTCAAGAAACTTAAGTGGCAGGTTATGCTGTTTGCATAGAGTGACTGACAAGTTACTAGCAGTGAGCTAGCATCGCTGGTCATATACACAGTGCTGTACAAAGTGGCTATAGTAATGTGAAAGGTTTGGTGCTTGTTATATTTGGTGTATGTGGGGTGGCCCATGGGCATAGCTAGGATTCATGGGGCCCCATAGCAAAAAAACTGTATGGGGGCCCCCCCCTCCTCTACACACTAATATATATATATATATATATATATATATATATATATATATATATATACTCAGTGATGTGGCCCAAAAAAAATTCTCTTGTGGCCAGAGGCAGATTCCTATGGTTATATACATAGGTGCAGGAGCAGACTACCTTTTGCTTAACCCTTTATTTACTGCAGTGTATAAGTGACCAAGTGTTCTCTTACATGCTGCAACACAAAAAAGGGTTAATACAGAAGACAATTAGCTCTCATAACCCCTGACCTCTGCAGGAACCCAGAGAACAGAGGTCAGAGGTTATCAGAGTAGTCAGGCAGAGAGCTAATTGTCTTCTGTATTAACCCTTTCTTTGTTTTGCAGCATGTTAGAGAACACTGGGTCACTTACACACTGCAGTAAATAAGGGGTTAAGCAAAAGGACACAGGAGGCTCTTATCTTTCCTGGGCCCCCTCCCTCCACGGGCCCCATAGCAACCGCCTTCCCTGCCTCTATGGTAGCTATGCCACTGGGGTGGCCCCAAGAATCAAATTACCAGTTGGGCTCAAGGTACCCAAGTTCGACACGGCCGGGCAGGGGCTCCCCCTAAAATCCATAGGATAGGGGATATCAAGCTGATTGGTGGGGGTCCCAGTGGTCATGAAAATGTGAAAGTGACCCCTAAAAATAAACAGAGAGGACGGTGCTCCAGAGCAGTAGCAAATGCCCATAGAAAACCTCTAGTGCTTTGGACAGTTCCTATTAGGGACAGAAGTGGCAGCAGGGAACACTGTGTCAGACTAGAAAGAAAATACCACTTCCTGCAGGACATATAGCAGCTGATAAGTACTGTTAGACTTGACTTTTAAATAGAAGCGATTAAAAAATCTATAAAACTTTCTGACACCAGTTGATTTGAGAAAAAAAACTTTCCCTCTTTGAATAAATAAAAAAGTCAATTTAGAAAACTTGAACTAGACAGTCTAAAAATAGTTTAGACCAGGTTTTTACTCTTTTTGCTCCCTGCCAGATACCTCCCCATATAGTTATAATGGACGCTGCTTAATACCATCTGTTTTACATAGACTCCCAAAATTCATACTGCAATTCATACCTCCTGTTTTTTGTATTTCATTCTGAATCATAATGTTATGGCTCATAAATTACTGTGATTTGTCTAGAATGTGATCTAGATTTTCTATTTCACTAAAGAAATCCTATCAGGACATATTGCACAGTTTTATAAAAAAAAAACAACCCCATAAAACACTACTACTCTCAACGTGACCACAATACATTATTATTATTATTCTGCATACATAGAAGACCATAACCCCTAATACGACCATTATCTATTTTTATTATACCCTCTGCATAGAACATTACAACCCCTAATATGACACAACCACTGGATGAGAGCATAATACAAATTCTATAATACTCTTTGGAGGGACAACCCTACTTTTGGCCAAAAGTCCCTCTTTTTGACCTAGAAATGAGATTGGTATTAATGTTGCTCTAGAAAGTGTCTGGTTTCTTACTTTATAAGAGACTCAAACTTGCAGATTATTCCATCATGTGGTGCAAGTTGGATCCTAAAAATTGGTATATTCGGATGAGACATCATGGCACTTTTCACCCATCATTTTACACATGCAGACACATTGATTTCTATGGCCCCATACCCATGTTATGGATCTGTTTTGGGGACATGATCTGTGTCACAAAAAAACTATTAGGGCATTGTGCGTCTGTGTAAACTATTTGAATCAGCAGGTCCTTGCAAATTTGTGTTCAGACTACGGAATTCTCGTGGATAAATTCCGCTGAATTCCCTCGCCTGTACGCGCTCACAGCCGCGCGCCTTTCCGCCGGCTCCATATACACCATTCTGTGGGCCGACTGATTCCGCATTCCGCCGCAAAAAAACAATCTGCAAAAACAGCATCACACCTCTCCATAAGCTGCAGGTGAAGTACTATTGATTTCAATGGAGCCTGCTGAAATAGAAAATACAAATCTATAGACAGGAGTGAAGCTGTTTCTGGGAGAAGGCTGTGTTCACACAATCTGTTGCGTTTTTAACACACATTTTGATTGTTGAACTTATTGAGAGACTTGGGAGATCACCAACCAGAGCGCCTCATAAACGTACAGTGTGAATCCAGCTGAAAGCTGCCAAGTCTAATATATTCTATTTGTAGAGAACTACTTTAAACCTTAAAGGAGCACTCTAGCGAAAAATGTTTTCTTTGAAATGAACTGGTTTCAGAAAATTATATAGATTAGTCATTTAATTCTATCAAAAACCCTCAAGCCTTACGGTACTTATCAGCTGCTGTATGTCCTGCACAAAGTGGTGTATTATTTCCAGTCTGGCACAGTGCTCTATGCTGCCACCTCTGTTCATGTCAGAAACTTGCTCTGGACAGTTCCTGACATGGACAGAGATGGCAGCAGAGATCACTGTGTCAGACTGGAAAGAAAACACCTCTTCCTAAGAACATACAGCAGCTGATAAGTACTGGAAGACTGGATTTTTTTAATAGAAGTAAATTACAAATTTCTGACACCAGTTGATGAGAGATTTTTATTTTTTGCTGGCGTACCCCTTTAATAATGTGGACTATTTTTATTTTTAAACAACTAGAAAACCCCTTTTGTACAACCAGTGTGCTTTCTCCAGTGATCAACTAATCAGGTGATCGCCGATTTCCTATGAAAGCCTGGGCAATGTAGTGTTACATACCATCCATACTGCTTGTCTCTACTCTGGAGGATTTCCAGGTAGGGATCCCCTCCTTCTCTATTCATTTCACCAGCTTTATTAGTATTACTCTTTGGCCGCCATTTCCACATACAATTATATCAGATTGTCAGCAGTCTCCTTCATGTTAACAAATCCGCTATATATAACCGTATACCAGTGGTGTCTAGTGACAGGAAATGCTGGGAATTGTAGTGTATAGAAATGTCTGTGAACCACAAATGTCCCTCCAAAAAGTTAGGAGGAAAGGCTGACTGCAAAGCATTATGGGGAAGCTTGATGTCATGCGTTTTTAGTCATCATCATCATCATAATGTTTACAGCAATGGAGCAGCTTTATCAAACCAATCACAGCTCACCTCTCATATGTTCAAGCTCTTATCAAATTAAAGCTGAGCTTTGATTGGTTGCTATGGGCAAGTTAGACTGTCTAAGTTGCGCATGGCAACCAATCACAGTTCAGCTATTATTTTACCAGAGTAATTTGAGAAATAAAAGCTGAGCTGTGATTGGTTGCTATGGGACACATCAAACCATAGTATTTAGTGTTCCTAGTGTGGCCTAACCATAAGCTGTTTGCTTGGTCACAAGTGTGCTTAGTGACCTCTGCAGTAAAGCGCATAGCCAGTCATTAATGGGTTAATGCTTCGGATGTGTTTCCCTGCAGTAACCATAGCAACCGTGCACAGTGATGACAAGCGCTTATGTCATAAAGAAGGTTCTATAAAGCAATGCACCGCGCCCTGATCAGTGCCATCTTGGATGCGCCAGAAAACCTTGAGCTTGACTACGTTACTCCCCCCTACCCTTGATATAATTTGGAGGTTCTAGCAGGGGAAAAGGGGTGGTCTGCTTTAGACTACCCCTTCATCAAGTCTGCACCTTCCTGAGAAGCGGACCTGGATCTGTGAGGAAGAAGAGATACATCCGCCTACCCATCAATAAGGTGACAGATATTGCAGCCAGATCTCTCGCACATCTAGTTTATTGTATTTATAGAATGGTATTACCCTCTAAGCCCAGGGGAGGGGCAGCTATCCAGCCATGGCTCCCTCGAGGTTTCCCCCACAGGGGGGTTTTCCTCGCCTGAGTGCTGGAGGGTGACTCTTCGTGAGTCGGGGGTCTGCCATTTTCAGTGTCATGTAATCATAAATAAAATTGGCACCCTTTGACACCTGATTACAATGTGTTGTGTCTTTATTTTGCGTTCTTTGGTTTAACTTATTGTGCTTGGGAGTTGGGGGTCCATCACATATTGCAGTCATAAAGCTGGACATCTGCCTGCTACACAGATCTATCACCTGCACAAGTAGGATGAAGCAGTGGCTAGTAGAACTCCTGCATGTATGTGCATATCCCTGGATTAAAGGGACACTCAAATCTTGAAGAGAAAACATGCATCGCAAGGTTTAAACCTACATCTGCAAGGTTTGTCAAAAGGTTTTTATAAGTGACAGGGACACACCAATCATAGCATATCACAGCATAAATATACATCATATATACACAACTTAGTGGCTCTTGTGTGTGGGCAGCATCAGGGGCAAAGTAAAGTATTGCGCCCCCTCATACATACATACATCCAGGTGCAGCCTAGGTAGCTGCCCCCCCTAAAATCCACAGGATAGGGGCTATCAAGTTGATTGGTGGGGGTCCCAATGGTCAAGAGAATGTGGAAACGTGTCCCCCTCAAATAAACAGTAGGGACAGTGCTCCCTTAATCCTTATCCCTTATCCTGTGAATACGTTTGGGAGACGGGTATGTTCTCATGTAGGATATGGCTGAACTCTGACTAGACATTTTTTGGGGGGTCAAAAATGCCGGGACCAGAGGTTAGTTGATAGTCAAAAGGTAAAAAGAAACGCAATACCCCTAGGACATTTTTCTGCTATGACGTTGTTGTTTTGTTCCTTTGTGAAATCGTAGCAGGCTATGTGTTTGGTGTTTTGCCATAGACTTCTATAGGGGGGAATATTGTCATGTCTATGAGGAAATTAGTGTTTTTTCCCCAGTTCTTCAACGGAAAACCTGGAATCAAATGACTTATACTGAAAAAAAAAACAAAACACAAGGGATAAAACGCCAATAGTAATTTACACTAAGGGTTTGTTTAAACTGATGAAAACAGGCGGAATTCCGCGGCTCAGCCCCCCGCCTCTGACTCTGCTCGGAATCCCGCCTGCCTCAGTGTGTCAATAGGATGCCTCGCGCCTCTGCTCTCCGCTCAAAGAATTGACACATAGAGAGCTGTGGAGAGCAGAGGCGGGTAAGGCATCCCAATGACACACTGAGGCAGACAGGATTCTGAGCGGAGTCCACGGCGGCAGCTCCGCTGTGGCATTCTGCCTGGTTTACTCAGTGAACGTACCCGAAGATGAGATAATGACAGAAAAATTGCCAGGAAAAAAAACACCAAAAAGCAGTAAAATGTGAAATAATCCGAATCTTGGTTCAGATTTGTAGTGAATTTAGTAGAATTAAAGGGATACTTCAGCAAATGTATTCTTTCAAATCAACTGGTGTCAGAAAGTTATAAAGATTTGTATTTCACTTCAATTTAAAAACCTCCAGTCTTCCAGTACTTATCAGCTGCTGTATATCCTGCAGGAAGTTGTGTATTATTTCCAGTCTAACACAGTGCTCTCTGCTGCCACCTCTGTCCATGACAGGAATTGTCCAGAGGAGGAGAGGTTTTTTTATGAGGATCTGCTACTGCTCTGGACAGTTCCTGTTATGGACAGAGGTGGCCGCATAGAGCAACTATGGAGAGAAAGAGTCCCTGTCTAAATACTTGGTAGAAAGTAGTAATTTTCTCCTAAAACTTAAATGGTCTTGTTTCCTTTCCATGGAAAAAATAAATAAATAATAATAATAATAATAATAATAATAATAATAATAATAATAATATTATTATTATTATTATTATTATTATTATTTTGTATAGTGCAAACAGATTCTGCAATGTTTTAAACAGTTCCCTGGAGACAAATCATTAAACAATCTATTCATTCAGGCTACTGTTCTCAGAAATGTTGTCTTGTTTATTCTGAATATAATTTTGGGAACAGTGTAAAAAAAGCAAGATCTGCCAGATCTTGAAAATTAAAGGGGAACTCAAGTGGGAAAAAAACTTTTTTTCTTTCTTTTTTTTTCCCTTTTTCAAATCAATTGGTACCAGAAAATTATACAGATATGTAAATGACTTCCATTTATAAATCTCAAGCCTTCCTGTTGCTAAATGTCATACAGGAAGAGGTGTATTCATTCCAGTTTGAAACAGCACTCTCTACTGCCACCTCTGTTTTTGACAGGAACTGTCCAAAGCAGAAACGTTTTTCTATAGGGATTTGCTACTGCTCTGGACAGTTCCTGACACAGATAGAGGTGGAGACTGGTAAGAATAGACCACCCCCTGCAGGGCATACAGCAGCTGATAAGTACCTGAAGTCTTAATATTTTAAAATAGAAATAATGTATAAGTCTGTATAACTTTCTGCTACCATCATCATCTATTCTTAGCCTCTGCTTCACTAGTACAGGTGCTTTTTATTTTTTTGTTGCCCCTCTTCATTGCCCTGCTATCAGTACTTTTATTTTGCTGTCCAATAAGCTAAAGAGTACATATACTTTCAACTCATTGATAACCTATACTTACACCTCAATGGATAGAGTGTTAGGGTCCTATTACACTGAGCGATTTTTAACGATTAACGACTAACGATAAACGATCGCAAAGGAGATTGTTTATCGTTAACCTGAAATCGTTCACCATATTATACAGAACAATAATCGTTAGTTATGATCGTTATTCCTTCTGATCCCAGAAAAACAATGGGCAATGTGCTATTACACTGAACGATTAGTGAAAAAAAGCGGAACTTGAGCGAACGAACGTGGAATTACAGCGAACAATTAGCGAACGATTAAAGATAATTTTAGGTTTAGATCTAAGGGCCCTATTCCACGGGCCAAGCAGGGCCCGATCAACGATGTAAACGAGCGCCGATCTGCTAGATCGCCGCTCGTTTACTAGGCCTATTAAACGGCCCGATGATCGTTGAGCGAGGGCTGCAGGGACATCGTTACTGATGTCCTTGCAGCCCTTGCAGCTTACATTACCTGTCAGGTCTTCTCCTCCGCTCTGTCTTCCTCCCCGGGTCCCGCGCGCTCTAGAATGACCTGTCAGCTGACAGGCCACTCAGCCAATCACAGGCCGCGGCGGTCCCGGCCTGTGATTGGCTGAGCGCTCCGTCAGGTGACAGGCCATTCTGAAGCTAGAGCGAACGGGACCCGGGAAGGAAGACAGAGCGGAGGAGAATCCCTGCAGGTAATGTATGCTGCGCTTCTCAAATCGTCGGTCGCCAGCCATTCCACCGTATCGATGCACGGTGGGGGAACGATGATTTTAGGTCTGGCCCTAAATGAACGATCAGCCGATGACACGATCATTGGCTGATCGTTCTCTCTATTCCACCGAGCGATAATCGGCCGAATCGGGCAGATTTGGCCGATTATCGTTCCTGTGGAATAGGGCCCTAAATAAACTATCAACGACATACGAGCGATTTTTCGATTGTTGCCTGCAATTACACAGAACAATTATTGTTTAAATTCGAACAATTTAACAATTTTTCGCACGATAATCGTCCCGTGTAATAGGGCCCTTAGGGTCCCATTAGACAATGCTAATCGATTGCAAACTAGTGCTTTTGGGAACGGCCGGAAATTGTACACCATAATACACAGAACAATGGTCTTTAGATAAAATTGCAATTGCAATCATAATTACGATCATTTGTATACTCTGGTACACAAACAATTGTAATAACCAATGAACGATGCGTACACCATTAGTGAACGATTAACAATGAAGACGTGGTAAACGACACATGAGCGATTTTTCGATTGTTGCCTGCATACACAGGGAAAGATTTTTTTTTTTTTTTGAAAGAAAGAAAAATTTGCTGCACAATAACTGTCCTGTGTAATAGGGCCCTAAATGTTTATGCCTTGTAAAGACAGCCAATGAGCCAATAAAGCTCCATCATTGAAGGGGTTTTTCAGAGTTTTGTGTATATATATATATATATATATATATATATATATATATATATATATATATATATATACAGTATATGTTGCAGGTGCTGGGTTAAAATAGAAAAAAAATAGTATAGCTATATAGCCCTGGTCCCCTGCAGCTCCCATTCAGCTTCTTCTGGCCCCTAATCTTCTGACATCTTCTTGCTTCACAGACAAGAATGAAGAGCAGGATTTGCCGGCTTTTTATTTTTCTCTTTTAACCTTTAAATTTTGCATATATAGAATACCCCATATAAGTTTGCCTGTATGGTTGAAATGTAACATCTGGTATATTTGAAATATTGAATATATTAATATATTAATGTTTCTACTAGGGATGGTCCGAACCGAGTTTGGTTTAGGTTCATACGAACCCGAACCCTCGGTAATGATTCCCGCTGTCTGCCTGCTCCGTGGAGCGGGCGGATCCAGCGGGAGGACCGCCTGGAAAACTGGGATACAGCCATAGCCATAGGCTGTATCCCAGTTTTCCAGGCGTTCCTCCCGCTGTATCCGCAAAAATTGCTGACACGTGAATAGGCACATAGAAAACAATGGGATCTAAATTTGTCTGCAACTGCGGATCCGCAATTAAGGACACATCTTGTGGATGTGTGAATAAGGCCTTAATGCTAATAAAAGATAGAGGTTTACTGTTAAATAACAACATTTTTTAAGGCTTGTTGGCACCAGGGAGCCATGCTCACTCACCTTCACTTGTTTGTCAAGGCTTTGTATGTTTCTCTATGAGATGCTCCAGCCATTGTCTCATAGGGAAACATAAAGAGCAGGTCTCGCCAAAGAAGCAGTAAAATGCAACAGGTCAGAGAACGTCTGCAGGGGAAAACAGATGCATGTGGGTGAGTGAGCATTGTACTTTGGTGTTGGCCACCTGAAAGAAATAAAGGGGAGTTATCTAAAGGGCCTTTTGCAACACACATATTTATCTGACATATTATTGAAGCCAAAGCCAGGAAAGGCTGAAAAAGGCTGAGATTTCTCCTCTTCAAATTCATTCCTGGCTTTGGCTTAAAAAATCTGATGGATAAACTGTGTGTGTAAAAGGACCCTAATTGTAGTGAGATACTTATGTCCATATTATTGGGAATCTCACCTGCAATATACCTTCTCTTGTTATGAAACTGAACTTCCCAATCTGGTTGTCATCAACTTCATGAATGGCAAGAAGTTGTGAGGAAGGTGAATATCTTAATCGAGAAAAAAAGTATTATAAACATCACTAACACTACACATAATGGAATATTACTGTGGAATGCTACAGACATCTTTATAAGGAGTTCAAGCTACTACCGTAAGCAAGTGTATTCATCACTCTTAGGGTATGTTCACACTGAGAAAATGTGGCTGAATTCCATGGCAGAACTCTCCGCCACGGAATCCCACCTGCCTCAGTGTCAGACAGCATTTCTATGGGAGGGCTCGCGCCCCTCCGCTCTCTGCTTAAAGAATTGACATGTTAATTCTTTGAACGGAGAGTGGAGGCGCACAATCCTCCCATAGAGACGCCGTTTGACACTTAGGCAGGCGGAGAGTTCCACCAAGAAATTCCGCCACATTTGCTCAGTGTGAACATACCCGCACTCAAAAACATTTGCTGCGCCTGTTTTTTGTTTTTTTTTTGCTTGTTTTTTTTTTAAAGATTCTTATCAGGTTGAAACAGCAGATACAATATATAGCATTTTCTAATTCATAAACATGGCTATTTACTTAAAAATATATGCTAATAAGTAAAAAAATGCATAACTGGCTAGTTATTAGTCCAACACTAAGTAATCTTGTCTAAAAATAACGAAGGAGGAGGGACTAGAGTAGGGTCTTACAAGAATAACCAGAGATGAGAAAATTTACAGTAATAACAAAGCAAATCACTTTGTTATTTCTGCAATCCGCTCATCAGCCTGCTGCCTTTCAACTGATTGCCGCTCTGTGCCGCTCCTGATCGGGTGCCTGGAAAATTAGATCCATTCCTGGGAAACTGGGAGGAGTTTCCCAGGACTGGATCCAGCTTTTCCCAGCACCTGGATGAGTGGATTGCAGAGATAACGAAGTGCTTCACTTTGTTATTACTGTAAATTCGCTCGTCTCTAATAATAACCCTTTTGTGTGAAGTGTTTTGAAATAATGAATTTGAAGGGTGCGTTCAGATGTGGCAAAATGTCCTTACTTTTGAATGTGGATTGTGCAACAGACTACGTTGTGATGTGTGGTGCAACAAATCTGCTATAAAAATCCATTACAATTCCACAGAATACAGTAAGGCCAGCTTATCGTCTAGAAGTAAACAGTAAAAGTTCCAATTGAATGACATCAGACACAAATCTTAAAAACGTTCACATGTACCGTATCGCAGCGGGTTTCACACTGCCAGTTTCTCATCCTGAAATTCTTGTCTTGATCATTATTAAAGTATATGACAGTCCATTGTATTGTAAACATGAATATATAGTGCTGCTGTTATGTTAAAAAAACAATAAAGAAGCCATTCTTACCTGTCCATGCTCCCCTGATGCCCTCCTGAGTGAGGTCCCCCACTTACTGACAGCTCTGTCTGCTAATCAGCCAGAGCTGTCCCATCTCAGCCAGTGATTGGCTAAGTGGGCTGTCAGTGAGCAGAGGACCCGCAGATGCCACAGGAAGGCACCGGGGGAGTATGGACAGGTAAGTATGGCTTTTTTTTGTTATTTTTAACATAATGGCAGTATTATGGACATTCTCGCATTGGAATCAAAATCTGCTGCAGGAATAGAGTTTCAAAGACTGTAATGCTAATCAGATTCGCAGCTGCATGAAATCCCCCGTGATATGATACGTGTAAATGTACTCTAAACAAATTATATTTTTGGTAAACCTGGAGTGACCATTTAAAGCTAATGTACCATTTTTTTCAGAAGATAACGGTGGCACGGTCCTTTTTTCAAAAGGGCGCCTGGTTCCCACGCTCAGTATCGTTTTCTTCTTGTGCACTTACCCGCTCTATGCACTGGAGGTAGGCCCGGCGCCCCCAGTAGAACGATATCCAATCCCCGCGGTGACATGGTTCCATTAGAATCCAGCATGGCTTTGTCGCTGAGGACGCAGGGCCCGCCTCCAGTGCACATAATGGGCTGGTGCACAAGAAGAAAATGGCGCCAAGCGCAGGAATCGGGTGGCATTTTGAATAAAGGACCACCCACCAGGATCACTATGCCGATAAGTCACTGGAAAAAAAATGTTAATAGTCCTACCTGTCCACACAGCTGTCATCCTCGAGGAGAGATGTGATGAACATAGGAGGCTTCTGCTCCCCTTGACTCTTGTGTGATGCAAATTCAAACTGGACTGGTCTTATGTACAGGTGAAACTGATTAAATCCCATCTCTTCAGCAAACCTTATATAAGTCCTTAGAAACAATTAAGGAAGTTTATCAATGATTATGCTGAAAACATTCAGAAGTCACTTGCTATTGGAAATCAGATTTCTCTGTAATGATTAAATTTACTTGTAGGGCTAGATAGTTTTTATATAGGTTATATATAGTTTATATATAGGTTTTTGGGAAATGTTCCACTATAACTTGCTATCTATCCATGCAAAGCTTGTGCTAAGTAATCAAGTGGGTGATCCTTCTGGAACTTTTCCCACAAAACTATTAATCAATCTTCTCATCTCCTCCTTTTCTAAAATGATACGACCATTGCGTCCGTTTCCATTACTGACGTTTGACTTAGCTCATTATACTGCAAAGTCACTGATATAATAACTCCATTTCAAAACATGGAATGGTACTGTGAGGGTACTCTGGCTGACTCGCTGGAAGCACTAACCCCCCCCCCTAATTAGACTCCACACAAGTAGACTTAGCGTCCTAATACACGGGGCAAATTGTTCACCATATTACACAGAACGATGGTCGTTAGTTACGATGGTTACTATGATCGTTATTGCGATCGTTACTATCATCATTTACTCCATCTGATCCCAGCAATACAATAAACAATGTGCAATTACACTGAAAAAATGCGGAATTTGAGCGACCAAATGTGGAATTACAGCGAACGATTAACGATAATTTTAGGTTCAAATCTAAAGCAAAAAACAACAACATACAAACGATTTTTTGATTGTTGCCTGCAATTACACAGAACAATTATCGTTTAAATTTGAACGATAATTTTCGCACGATAATCGTCCCATGTAATAGGGCCCTTAGGGGACCCACATCTGGCAGTTGGCAATAGGCGATACATCGTTGACCTAGGGTCACCCAGAGTTCGCTGGGGTGGTGGCTTTGGATCGTGAATACAATAATATATCTCTAGGGCTTACTTGTATGGGGATCACTGTCTTTCTTTATCTGTTAACTGTTACTTTTGAAGCAATCCAATAGTATTTGATGACCTTGCATATAACTGCATGAATAAATCTCCCTCCTAATCACTGTATTCTCCTTGGGATGTCTGGCTAAATTCGTCTCACCTGGAGAGAAGTGCCGTTTCAAATGAGGTCTCAATTATTCTGTAACGCAGAGTGATGAGCTCTAGCATCTTGCTGAATGTGTCCAGGATATGGATTTGCTTTCCTCTGCCGTGCTTTTTATCTTCATCAGCTGAGTTCAGTGCTGACACGCAGATATGTCGGACCATGACTGGATCTTCTATCAAAAGCTCCTCAAACAGCTAGAGCAGAAAAAGATATTGTAAAAATATAACCTCAGACCTGGAGGCCATTTCTTCCCCCCCCCCCCCCTCTGCAATTTTAATCCTTCCATACCATCCTTCTTAATAGAAACCATTGGAGCGAATATAAGGAGTAAATGTGGTGACTTGTCGTCGCTTTCAAACTAAAGCTAGCAAGCTTTATGTAACTTGCTAGCCTTCTGTTTTTTAAGTTATTGTGATTTTAACTTGTGTTTTCTTGACCTGATGGTATAGGTGGTCCTGGGGTTTGGGTACTATTCAGTGGTATTACATCTAGCATGATATACATGGGGTTTATATGTCATCATAACAGCCTTTGTACATTCGGGGTGACTAACATGGGGCTCATTTAGTAGGACACATTAGGTCTGATGGGCACCACTTAGGTTATTCACACCATTCCACGGTTGACACATCATACATAGCACATAACACTGACATGGATTATGTTTATTCTGAATAGATTTTTTATACACATAATTATGAGAGCAGTTTCACTAGGACCACAACACAATACCACACACTTTTGCACATACATTTTCATCATTGTCACTTTACTATATTTGCATACCATTCATACATTTACACATTCTGCTCACTATCCATTATGTTATTTTGCATTTTCCTATTTATATTTCTTCTTTTACACTCAGCACTCGCACTTTATATACTAGCACTGGGCACTTAAAGCGACTCTGTACCCACAATCTGTCCCCCCCAAACCACTTGTGCCTTCGGATAGCTGCTTTTAATCCAAGATCTGTCCTGGGGTCCGTTCGGCAGGTGATGCAGTTATTGTCATAAAAACAACTTTTAATCCGGCAGCGCTGTGTCTAACGGCCGGGGCTTACCTTTGTATATGCATTAGGCTGGCACCACCTCTCCGTCCTTCCTCCCCACCCTCCTCAGCATTAGGAATGATACAGGAACATTTACTGCCGTTTAAGCTTTGCACAGGTGTATTAACGATCCAGCCCATGTTCATTATACACACAGGTGTGGAATAGGAGGCAATCTGCCTGGAGCATTCCTAATTATAAGGAGGGTGGGGAGGAAGGACAGAGAGGGTGTGCCAGCCTAATGCATATACAAATGTAAGCCCCGGGCCGTTAGACACAGCACTGCCGGATTAAAAGTTGTTTTTATGACAATAACTGCATCCCCTGCCGAATGAACCCCAGGACAGATCTTGGATTAAAAGCAGCTATCTGAAGGTACAAGTGGTTTGGGGGGGTCAGATTGTGGGTACAGAGTCGCTTTAACACTTGCCACTTTTCCAGCACTTAGCACTATTTGTTTGCAGTGTATATGCACGTTTGTTTGTCTTTATAGGTTGGGTTTTTGACCAACTGGCAATACAGTACTTTGGGTTTTATTAATTTATTTGGTCACCTACTATCAATTCATGCTATATTCTTATCTGGTGCCCTTACAGGTTCCGACACTTAAGATGGCTGCCAGGCTGTTAGCGGTCCAGTGCGCATGCCCAGTGCGGAGAGGTGTGGCGCTAGGGGACGTACATGCAGGAAGGCGCAATCATGTCTGATGTCACTTGCTTCTGCCCGCCTGGCTCGATGTACACAGTGGCGTACGCTTCTGGACCACCAGGTGACATACAGCCCAGGTGTTGTGCATTTCTTTCAGCCAATCATCCATTGTGGATGTATATTTAAATCCCCTGGGTCCCCAGCTCCCTGAGGAAGTGGGAAGTGAAACGACGTATGAGTGTGAGGTGGGGGGCCAGTGGACTGGGACCTGAGTTACATACCAGTAACAGTATTTTGCATCCGTATTTACGCCTCATCATTTTTTGTTCTCATCAGCGTACAGCGTACAATTGGCACTTGCACTTTTTTATTCTTGCACTTTATGCTGAATGAATCATGTGATGCTGTCCACATACTGTATGTATATATATAGTTGCACTGGCACTTTAAAATACCTTGTCCCAGTAACATGGTCTCCCACCTGTTTTTTATTGTGATGTTTTTTTCTGTGATGGACATAAATAAAAATTGTTATCTTGTTAACTAGTGAGTGACTGGATTTAATTGCTGGGTTTCCCAATATCATTAATTGGTGTAGTCTCTTGAAGCTAGCAAGCGCCTAGGACCAGGGTTTATAGATGACCTTTTCGTATTATATAAACTAGTGGATATGCGGTTATATCAGTACAGTAGCATGAACATTTAAGCTGTTTGAGAGCTCCAAGCATCTTCATGAATGATGATGCCAGGAGTTTCTTGATTCTGCTCCGTAGCACATCCTCCGTGCACAGACCATAATCATGGAACGTGTGAATGCCCCCTTTATGTATATGCCGCTATGGAAATACCATCTATATGTTGAATGACTATCAAGGACATAGATTAATTACCATGTACCAATATGCCAATAGATAAAGAACATGCTCATTATCCGAGGGGGAGAACCCAATTAGTTGTGCTGCTTTGGGCAGCTTAGTCATCTCCTGACAAAGCTGCCTTTTCTCTTCTCATCTATCCCTTCTCTGCCCTGCCAGTCATGCCGCTCCACCCTCGAAAAGCTAGATCCAGGCCTGGGAAATTTCTCCCAGTTTCCGAGCAATGGATCCAGCTTTTCCAGGTACCCGGGGTGGAGCGGCAGGGAGCGGCATGGAGATCAAAGGCAGCCAGCGCTTTGCTTAATTTGTAACGTAAATTCATTCATCTTTACTTATAACCCTTATTCTCCTTTAATTCATGTTAGATTTCAGTTAAATTTCCCCCTATGAACCAATGCAGGGATTGCTGATGACTATTATTATATTGCATATTCACTCTGAGTTCACACCTGCATTTGTCTTATTTCTGAACGAATCTGTCCATATGAAATGAATGCATAAGCACAAACTTAAATTTAAAAAAACTGACGTCCATACATGCGTTTGCTTCAGTTGGCATCTGTTTGCATATCAGTTTATATTCCTTCCTGGTTTTTCTTCTCCGCATGCTCAATGAAAAAAACTGTTGATGATGGATGACTTGCACATGGATGTGAACAGAAATACCTTCTCTTTAGGTCCATCATCATTGACTATAATGTAAACAAATCCACCAAAAAGAAAGGAAGCTGTGGGCCTCACCGTTCAGTAGACCAACTTTATTCACGTAAACTGCATACAAAGTTCATCGTGGCAGGTCCCTCTCGATACGTCACACTAGGAGGGCACATAATGCTGACGGAAGAGAAGGGGCGTCATCTGATGAAGCGCGGAAGAGTCGCGTGAAACAGCTGTCATAGCAGGGGGGGTTGGCGTCTCTCCACATTTTACCTGCCATGATGAACTTTGTATGCAGTTTACGTGAATAAAGTTGGTCTACTGAACGGTGAGTGTCCACAGCTTCCTTTCTTTTTGGTGGATGAGTTTTGTATATCTGAAGTATCTTCGGCTGTGTAGAAGCACCCCGTATATAGACCCTATATATCTCCCATATAAGAAGCACACCACAGAGGTCCGGCCATATATCAGGTAGTGCCGACTGCTTTATCTTCTTTACGGATAATGTAAACAAAAATGGATGTGCACTTTTTGTTTGTGTTCCTTTTCTTTTTTTTTGGGACTGACAAAACGTTTGTGCAAGATCAAATTTTATGTCTGTCCAAAGAGGCACTGATGGGTTTGATGAAAACGGATCACAACTGATGCAAAGGAAACACATTAAAAGCCTATTGAAATTAATGGGGAGTTTGAAGGATTGGCTAAGTTCCGTTTCTCTGTTATTAAAAAGGAAAAGAGTAACAGATTTGTCTTTTTGGTGGGGTTCTACTTCTTACTTTATTTTTTTTTTAAAAAGGTTCATAGAAACCACTATAAAATATACATATAACCTCGGAATCATATGGCTAAAGTAGTTTAATTAAACATGCTACAATATATCTTACATCTTTGTGCACGTTAGCTGTAAAGGATTGCAGTGGATCTCTCGGAGCTGACCACTCATTAAATGCAAGCTGAAGGACCTTCTTTTCTACTCTGTAGGACTCTCTTGGTGTCTTTGTGTTGCAGATATGCTGAAATTCTTTACAAATTTGATCCAGGGTGTGAGAGATCAGGTATGCTAGTCCTAGAGATGGATGGAATTCTAAGAGGTACACATTCTTTAAAGCAGGGCTGTGGATAAAAGAAAATGAATGACATTAGATCTACCATTACATGGTCAACTTACTTAAAGTTCCTAGTAGATCTGTATGTTCCTAGCATTTATCATATACTACTATAATAGCTGTAATTCTACAGGATGTGCTTCCAGTATTAATTCTATCCCTCTCTGAAAGAAATTATTAAAGAGACACGAAAAACACTTACCAGCTGGTGTTAAGGGAGACAAGGGGCTTAGTAACAATATTAAGTGGAAGACCAAAGTCACTGACATTCATTTTCCGACCATCTTGCCAAACCTTCTGGACAAATTCCCTTTGATTTTCTAGCTAAATGGAAGTTAAAACTAATATTAATTACATTTATCTTTGAAACATTTTTGCTATCTACTATAACAGTCTGCCAGCACTATGCAAACCTGAAATAGATCCCCCAAAAAATTATAAATGAATGGAATCAAACTGAGTAACAGTTAGTCATCAGAAGCCAATGACATGTAATATGGCGGAGGTTCTGGCAGACGCTACAGAATAGTGATTGCTAATATCTCTGTAAGCAATGAAACACTTCAACATACGTTGTCTTAAGCTGTTACCTATCATTTACTAAAATAGGTCCTTTTTATGGTTCCTGTTGCACAAAAGAAACAAGAAGGCATATGTCGATGTGCCCACCCACAGTTTCTAAACTGTTTGAAGAGATTTTCCATATAGATCAAATGGAAGAACTCAAAGCTCTTGCTTGGTAAATGGGTTCCGTGGACACTCTCACCTTCTGCTCATGTGGTCTGGACTTGAACACTCAAGCTCCACACCCCTCATGGTCTCTTTTCCACTTCCCGTCTCCCCCCAGGGCCACACAGGTACAACTTTCCCCTCTTTCTCCCCTTATATAAAAATTCCTGATAACCACCTCCATTAATGAACGTCAAGGCGGACCTCAGATGAGTCTTTTTCCTAGGATACCAATGGTCAATTGATACTCTTCGATTCACACAAGGACAAAGTTTTAGGATTTTATATTTTCAGAAGTACTGCTGTATTTTGGATTGTACCACAACCTTTGCAATTATTGGTGTACATGCAATACTTATTCTTTGCTCTCTTATTTTGAACATTCTCCTTCTTTTGTTTTCTGTACCTCTAAATCCTTATAAAAATAAAAGTTTGAAAATGGAAAAAAACGAAAGGAAAGGAAAGCCATAATATTCTGCTTTCTGGTTCCTGTGACATGTTACCCCTGCAGAAACTGCCCTCTAACCTGATTACTAACTTACTGCAGAAGAGACCCCCACCCACCCAGTCCCCCCAAGTAAAATGGGCTGACTAAACACAAAGCCTTTCTATTCTCCCTATACTGCAGAACCTGGTAAATGCTGAGAAAGGGTGCTCACATCTCATTTACCAAAAAACTGGGGTTTATTTGCTTACCTGGCTTTTTAAAACATCTCTGACAAGTTGCAAGTGAAGCCTCAGGCATTGGCATTCATCCGTATAAGCTTCCAGGAAGTATTTGGAACCAATGTCAAACCGCGGGCGCCTAAACATGATGTCAGTTATCACTTGTGCCAATGCAAATCTCTCGCCTGGATCAAGAGTATGCTGGTAGGCTTCAAAGTAACTGTCAACAAGCTAAAGAAAATGGAAAGATATTAATTGGACAGATGCTACCTATTATGTTTGCTAATGAAGCTGACATTGTAACATTTATCTCATTTATTGTCTCCCCTGGTTGGAATGTGTTTTGTAAAAATTGTACAAAAAAGGAAAATAAATAGTTTTTTAATAAAAAAAATATTGTATAATACAGGTATCTGCTACATTCTAGCCTTTGCACTCAAGAAGCCAGGGCCAGCTCCAGGTTTATGTGGACAAAACATAGGCGACAGAGCCTTGCTGGACCTCTTTTTAGTGCACTCAGAATCTGCTAGAGAAACTTATTAGGTTGATTGCTAATATAATATTAGGTTTCCTCTGTGCCCCTGTAGAGTAGTTAGGCTCCCTCTGTACCCCCATATTGTAGTCTGGACCCCCTGTACCCCATTTAGTAGTTAGGTCTGCCCCCCCACCTGTGCCCCCATATAATACCTATACCCCCTTTGTGCCTAACTTCCTTCATCTGTATCCCCCTTATCTAGCTATCTTTCTGGAGCTAGCCCACCAGTATTCCCCATGTAGGCATCCATTCCAGTAAATATTAGCCCCCTGTAGGTAGCACCCCCCTGCTATTTGATGTGCAAGCGCAGGAACAGCAGCCCGTCCGTGATCTCCCTGCACATGCACGTCAAAGACCAACCTAATTATGCATATATGAATATGCAAAGGTAGGCGTCACCTAAGGAGATGGTGGGTGGGCCAAAGGGGGGTACTCTGGGGGGCCGAGAAACGTGCCCCTCAAGCTCCTAACCCACTGATTTGCATATCTGCTTTAAATTAAACTTCTCCAAAATGGCGGGACCTAGAAAAAAAAGAAGGCTGGCGCCAGAAAGAGGTATGCAGTGGCAATGGGATATCAGCAGGTTCATTGGCACAAACCTGCTGATAGTTTCCCTTTAACCTTACTGGATTATATTTGCTGGATACATGCCAATGTATAATTTACTACAATGTCCTATGGTTCCTGCCTGAAATTCTTTTCAAATTTTTTTTACAGCATTTACAGCCCCAATATTAACAAGCTTTACTTACAATCCACATTGCAGCTTTCTGGAGGATGTTTTATGTTTTTCTATTTTTTTTAGCTTTGCTTTGGATTTACAATACCGCAGCATTCAGTGTGTCACATGTCACATTTCACACTACTCTATAGGCGCAAAGGATTCAATATTCCAACATTTAATAAATCCCAATTTAAGTTTGCCATTGCTTCGAGAGGCGGAAAATGCTAAAACATAGGCATTAAGATAAAGAAAATAAATTGGTTCAGAAAGATACCTATATTGAAACTACCTGCTGTTTGTTTTCTAATAGTGCATATTCCCAGGTCCACAGTTCTAGCAGCAATGCAAAGCGGTCCACATTAACATGCGCCCAGTCGGAGAGATTTGTACCATTTACTTCTTTTTTACTTAACTTGAAACCTTAAAAAGCCAAAAGATAAAGCAAAAATGAATTCATAGCCAACAACGCTGTCAGAAGTTACTTCTCAATAAGGTCATATTGTTCTACCCATAGATCATGTACAATTTGAGATCAAATTACATAATATCAAACAAAAGTAACAAAAAATTGTGAGAAAGTTAAAGGGGTTGTCCAGCCAAAATTGTTTTCTTTCAAATCAACTGGCGTCAGAAAGTTATATAGATTTGTAATTTTCTTCTATTAAAAAAATCTTGTCTTCCCATACTTATTAGCTGCTGTACATCCCTCTCCTGCTCTGGACAGTTCCTGTCTCGGCCAGAGATGTCAGCAGAGAGCACTGTGCCAGACTGAAAATAAAACAACACTTCCTGCAGGACATACAGCAGCTAATAAGTATGGGAAAACTTAAGATTGTTTAATAGAAGTGAATTACAAATCTATATAAGTTTCTGATACCAGTTGAATTGAAAGAGAAAGATTTTCACTGGATTACCCTTTAAAATCAGGTAATAGAACCTCTGCTACACAGAGTGGGTTTAGAGTGGTTTCCCTCCAAGACTCCCTTTGAATTCAGGGGAGGTTTGGAATACCTCCAGGAAGGAGGAGTGTCTCCCCTACCATTCTGTTTGTCACATTTTCTTATTGTTGTTTGCCCACCCCCTTATTCTCTATGTAGTCTTTTCTTTCAAAGCATTCTTTCTTTTATACTACTGCCTACATTATTTTACAGTATGCATAGCCTTGCATCATGTTTTACATATTTTTGAAGTTTTGATGTATCATTAGGCTTAATCGAAGCTTATTGTACCTTTTCAAATTCTGACTCTTTTGCTTGCTTTGTAATGCTTTATAAACCTTTAATGAAAACCATATTACACCTCAAGTTCCGTGGCATTATGTGGCTGGAGTCCATGGATGAGGGGCACTTAGGGTCTTTCTATGCTCAATCGTCCATACTTTACATAACCTTGGACCTGGCAGGCATTGATCTAGACTGCTGACACTTTGTTAACCCACCCATATTAGTTTTTGATTTATACGCTTTAAGGTTAGAACTAAATAGTGAACTCTGTTGAGGAATGTACACATGCAGCTTCTTTCACATGGTGCCACATTCCAGTTGGTTTCTGATACGCACTGTCCTGTGCTGGTATACTCAATGCAAGTAATTTAAAGGAGAAGTCTGGTGAAATCTTTTATTAAAGTATTGTATTGCCCCTCAAAAGTTATACAAATCACCAATATACACTTATTATGGGAAATGCTTATAAAGTGCTTTTTTTCCCTGCACTTACTACTGCATCAAGGCTTCACTTCCTGGATAACATGGTGATGTCACCACCCGACTCCCAGAGCTGTGTGGGCTGCTGGAGAGGATGATGGCAGGGGGATGCTCAGTGTCCCTCTAGTGCCCTGTGTCGCTCAGTGTCCTCCTGCCATCATCCTCTCCAGCAGCCACAGCCCGCACAGCTCTGGGAGTCGGGTTGTGACATCACCATTTTATCCAGGAAGTGAAGCATTGGTGCAGTAGTAAGTGCAGGGAAAAAAGCACTTTATGTGCCTTTCCTGTAATAAGTGTATATTGGGGATTTGTATAATTTTTGGGGGGCAATACAGTACTTTAATAAAAATTTTCGCCAAATTTCTCCTTTAAAATAGTGTAAAACTTTTGCAGAAAATTAAGAAAGATTTACAACACAACTCTCAAGGGAATTGTACCCTTCAAGAGTTCAAATTGTACAAAACAACTGTCACATCCATAGAGAAATAGTAAGCCGTGAAGTGAACCCAGCCCAATGTCCCTGCCTATTGGAACCTATCTGCCACATTCCTACTCTCACTAGATGCAGGGCCCGTCAGGGGTGAAGCAAGTTCTTCAAAACCTAAATAATACACGCCAAGAGTTAAACCAGGACAGCAGAAACTAGGACAGAATCAAAACCGACAACAATACCAAAACCCAAACTGAGGTTTAACACGTACACGTACAAACCGAGGACACGCGTACAAAATCGCAGTTGAAAAAAGGGTCAGGAAATCAGCCCAAGACAGGAATAACCAGGCGTATGCAACAGTAAAGACAAGTGACAGGAGTGGACCACATCACAGGCACCAGCTGCCATCAGTGCGCTCTGTGCTGCTTGTCATTGGTGAGGCATTCCTGCACCTTTGACTGGCCGACCAACACTGATACTGAAAGCTGAACATAAATAATTGTACATAAATCTGTCTGTCCAATAAATATTGTGCCCAGGTGGTATATAGAACCATTAGTGTCCAAAAGGTATCATGGCAGCATAAAGGCTCCAATAGTAATAAGAAGTGGACATTGGACACCAAATATGTGACACCTATAGTCCAACAATCATACACAAATGTAGTATAATACAAACCCAATATGTATGTGGTGTAAAATAACCAAGTACATACAGCATGGAGGCAGCACCTCAGTATCCCACCAAACCTTACACGTTTCATATAGCTGCTTCCCTCATAAAGTATCTATGTGAGTAACATAGTGTTTAGTGGGATATTGTAGTTATACTTTATACACAAATACAATTATACACAAATGCAATATAATTCCAACCCATTTGGCACAGTATGTAAAAGACCAAGTATTACTACAGTATCCCACATCCCACTAAATTCCACCAGGGGCGGAACTATATATGGCTGGGCCCCATAGCAAACTTTTGATTGCAAAAAAACAACTTTTTAAGTGACTCTGTACCCACATTCTGACCCCCCCCCCCCCCCCAAACCACTTGTACCTTCGGATAGCTGCTTTTAATCCAAGATCTGTCTTGGGGTCCGTTCGGCAGGTGATGCAGTTATTGTCCTAAAAAACAACTTTTAAACTAGCAGCCCCGTGCCCAACGGGAGTATCTGTGCCCTAACTTTGCACCACCCTTCCGTCCCTCCTCCCCACCCTCTTCATCATTAGGAATGCCACTGGAACATTTTCTGCATGCTGAACATGCTGAACAGGTGCCTTAATGCTCCAGCCCATGTGCTGGGCTGACACAGGTGGGGAATAGGAGGCAATCTGCCTGGAGCATTCCTAATGATGAGGAGGGTGGGGAGGAGGGACAGAGAGGTTGTGCCAGCCTAATGCATACACAATCTAGGCCACTCCCGTAGGGCACGGGGATGCCAGTTTAAAATTAGTTTTTTAGTACAATAACTGCATCACCTGCCAAACAGACCCCAGGACAGATCTTGGATTAAAAGCAGCTATCCGAAGGTACAAGTGGTTGGGGGGGGGGGGGTCAGATTGTCGGTGCAGAATCACTTTAAACTTGCAGCCCTGTGTCAAATTGGTCCAAGCAATATATACTTGGGAACACTATTGAAGCTTTTATGCCTTTTATGATAACTTGTGAACACTATTTGTTCTGTATACCACTCGGGCACAGTATATATTGGGCATATGTATGTATGTAGATTTGTACAATTGTAAATGTATGTAATATTATGTACAATTGTAAATGTTCAGCTTTTAGTTTCCGAACCTTTGTCTTTTTTTCTGTACTTACTTTTTCTGGTCCTAAATGGATTGATACAACAATATTGAACAACAATATCTCCACACTGTATATCCTACAATTGTACCTGGTAGTGCATATTGGTAAATCTTAAACCTTTAATAAGCATTGTGGTTTTTATTGTAATCAGCTTCTATTGTGAATTTTTATGTGATTTCAACCAGCTCAAGACATACAATACTCATAAGAACATTATTATTGCCCATTATGGGCACTACAGAAATGAAAATAATGTGTAATATCTTACTTCGATCATTCTCAATATAGAGGGTTGTTAACAGCAATAGTTCATCTTGTAATTGCTGTAGATCTTTAAGTGCAACATCATACATTACAAAGGCTCCTCTCTGATCCTGAGTGTGAACTATTCCATCTTCCACTGTGTAGAAGTCATTGTGATTCTCAACCTCGGAAAACTCCATGAACTGTGCACCATCAACCTGGAGATGAGATAGAAACACTTGGTAATAAGTCTCACCGTTTCCGGAACTCCCATCCAGCTCCGGGATCTCCTACAGCTACAACGTCACAAGCCAGTTAATGGATTGCTAACTCAGTCAGTCAGTGAGTGGGGCGGGATACTGCTGCAGTCACTGATTGGATGATGGGGCAATCCATCAGCCGGGTTGGGTATTTTCTGCGAGTCGTGACAGCATCAAAACTCAGGGGAAAATACCTTCCGGTGAGGGCCCCAGAGCCTGTGACTTCACGGACATGGGGAGAGGTAAGTAGTGATTATTTATTATGTTTACTATGGTGGGGGGGCGGTGACAGGCAGAGGAGAGGCGTTGCAAGGCCGGGGGCGTCACTAACGAGGGACGGCGGCAACGCGGGAAGAACACACAACAGAGGCGTTGTGGGACCACCAACGGTCACTGACGATGCGCCGTGGGGGGAACAGGGGTGCATGCGCAGTGACAGCTTACAATGTGCAGTTGGACAGGCGACGGAAAGGGGGAAAGGGGGACTGCACAGTGGGTACTGAGTCGCTTTAAAAATTTTGCATTCGAAAATGTAAAAATATGTCACTCTTCCCAATTTGTTGCTTTCTGAGTACAGCAACAACGCTCCAGCCCTCAACGCTGCCTTTGTCTCCTTGCCTGGGTGACGTCCACAGGCTCCCTGCAGCACCCCACCGCCCCAAAGGTTATCAACACAGAGCTACTAAAGTTAGTGATTGGATACAGAGGGGGAGATTTATCAAACTGGTGTAAAGTAGAATTTTCTTTGTTGCCCCTAGCAACCAATCAGATTCCACCTTTCATTTTTTAAAGAATCTGTGAGGAATGAAAAGTGGAATCTGATTGGCTGCTAGGGGCAACTAAGATAATTCTACTTTACACCAGTTTGATAAATCTCCACCAGTGTGTTTAAAGGGGTTATCCAGGATTAGACAAACATAGACTCTTTCTTCCAGAAACAGAATGACTTTTGTGTTCAGTTTGGGTGGGGTTTTGCAATTAGGTTCCATTTACTTCAATGGATCCGAGCTGCAATCCCAAAGAGGAGATAAGAGTGGTGCTGTTTCTGGAAGAAAACGGCCATGTTTTTCTAAACCTGGATAACCCCTTTAGGACCTGAGAGACTGAACTCAAAAAGCATAAACTAGACTTTTTTTCATTTATTTCAGACAACACCTTTTATGCTATAAATTGACTGAAGAATTTAATGGAGACATGATTTTTTTTACAGGTTTCAACACATGAAATCTTAACCAAAAGTAAAATATATAAATATAAAAGTCTCAGATTTTAAACCCTTTGAGGACCAGGCCTAAAATGACCCAGTGGACCGTGCAAAATTTTAATCTTTGCGCTTTCGTTTTTCCTCCTCCCCTTCTAGAGCTCTAGCATTTTCAGTTTTCTATCTACTGGGTCATGTAAGTGCTTGTTTTTTACAGGAATAGTTGTACTTTGTAATGGCGTCTTTCATTCTACCATAACATGTATAAAGGAATCCCAAAGTTATTATTTATGAAGATATAAATAGGTGAAATTGTAAAAAAGAATGCAATATGGTAACGTTTGGGGGGGTTCCTGTGTCTACGTAATGCACTATATAGTAAAAGCGACATGATACCATTATTCTATAGGTCAGTCCGAACACAACCATATGCAGTTTTACACAGATTGTCTAATCATATATTTTTTTTTATGAAATCCTTTTTTTTGGCAATTAATTATAAATAAAATGGGCCTATTGTGACGCTTATAACAGTTTTATTTTTCACCTACGGGGCTGTATGAGATGTCATTTTTTCCGCCATGATCCTATTTTTTATTAATACCATATTTGTGAAGATCGGACTTTTTGATCACTTTTTAATTTTTTTTTTATATATAATGTAACATAAAATCGGTAATCCGCACACGTTTTTCACTCTTTTCGTCTACGCCGTTCGCCGTTAGTGATGACGCTTGTTATATTTTAATAGATCGGACAATTACGCACGCTACGGTATATTATATGTTTATTTATTTATTTATTTTTATATGTTTTATTTATATAATGGGAAAGGGGGGTGATTTAAACTTTATTGCGGGAGGGCTTTTGGGGTAGTGTATTATAGTGTATTGTATTTGGGTAGTGTATAATGTAGTCATTATAACTTTTTTTTTTACACATTTTAAGTCCCTTTGGGGGACTTTTACGTACATTACTTTCATTTACTACACTGATCATTGCTATGCCATAGGCATAGCATTGATCAGTGTGATAGGCGATCTGCTCATGGAGCCTGCCTGTGCTGGCTCCATGAGCTGATCGCTGATCGGACGACACAGAGGCAGGTGAGAGACCTCCTGCGGTTCGTTTTAACGATCGGGACCCCCGCAGTCACACTGCAGGGGTTCCGATCGGCCGCGCCGCGATCACGGCGTTTAAGGAGTTAATGACACGCTGCAGCGCGATGGCTGCAGCCTGTCATTAGCGCATCCGGCCCCCACCTGCTATGAAGCGCGCTCCGCTCCAGTACGCCCAGGGTCGTCTAAAGGTTAAACCACCACAGGAAAGTTACCAGTTACTCAGATGGATACTGACATAAACATAGTTAATAACTGGGATCAGTAATTATATGCCTTGCTGCTATGAGAATATTAAAGTGTGAGACATAAAACACATAATTATCTGAACTAATACCTGGAGATCTGCCGGTGTTTGGTACATATACTGATGAGATCCAAGTCCCCCAGTCAAGCCTGATCCACCTTGAGAAGCACTTATCCAGCATGCCTGTTCACCACCACTGGGTACCAGATTATCAGAAGTACTGGAGAGGCAGCAGCTGTCAATGGTTAGGGTCCTCTCAATAGATCGGAAATAGTTTAGTATTCCAAGGCACATACGCTGTAACAGAATCGGCCAAGAACAGATTTGTATAGTGAGAGTATTTCATTTAATAGACAAATCAAATACGTAGATTTCATACAGCAATACAGCTGTGTTTAAATGGAACCAACCAGCCCAATTGGTTGGCGCTGTATATAGCTCCTGAGCAGCCCACGGCACGTTCCGGCCGCAGCAGGAGCTGTATACCTGAGAAAAAGAGCTTTAATTACCGGGGCGCAGCAGGAAGAGGTGGGGAGGTAGTCATCTGGGCGGCTCCCTGTCCATGTCTAGTCATCACCCTCGGCCTTTCAGCACGGTCAGCGGTATGATTGACAGGGAGAGAGGTCAGTAACTCTCTTTTTTGTTGGGGTATACCCACCACTGCTGATGTCTTTTGTTTTTAATAAATTATTTGAGATGAAGAAATCACTATTGCCACTTCAACATAAATGCCCAACTATCATAATATAATATCACTGTAGCATGAACTTTTTACTTTTCCATTAATTTCAACTGCAAGAAGAATCTCCTTAACGCTTTTGTGAGCAGTGTATGTGGCATGACTACTTGTCTTACAAGTGAAATATTTCAAAATTTCCAAAAATGCTAATTTTCACATTTCAAGTAATAATTTTGACCACTAATACAAAGTATAATGCTTCACAAAATAAAAAAAATGCTTCAGAATTACCTGGATATGTTACAGTATCACAAAGTTATTACCACATAAAGTAACACAGGTGAGATTTTAGAAATGGGGCCAGAATAGTCTGCGCCTTTAGGCTATGTTCACACTGCGTACGAGTCCGGCCGCATTTCGTACGCCGCCGTACATGTGCGGCTGAAACTACGAGCGTGGGAAAAATAGACATGTGGCCGGATGTGTACGAACCGCGAACATACGCCCGTAGTACAGTTATGCTTCCCTAGCTTGTTTCGAATCGATCTGAAACAGGTCATTTACTTGGAAATCTTCGGCAAGCCCAATAAAACACACAGAACCTTTTGGATCGAAAAATCAAGTTCAATTTGGCTGAAATAAGTACTTCGTACGGGACCGCATGGAAATCCACAGGCTGTGAGTTTCAACATTTCCGTCCTCAAACAACGGTCTTGTTCATTTTTCACGGCGCCGCATACGATCCGGCCGTAAGCTCATACGTAGTGTGCATTGTGCGGGCGTATATCGTATACTTTCAAGCGAACGCATCAACCTCAAAACTACGTGCGCATATTCGCGGTTCGCACTACGGCCGGAAACATACGCATTGTGAACATAGCCTTAAGGAGTTAATAAAATTATCCCACTTGTTAGATTTAGTTTGACCAATGCACAGAATATTTTAGCATATCTATCCTAAGTACAATTTGTCTCTTTAAGTGACACACAACATACAGTAGTCGCCATGCTTCTATACAGTACCTGTATCTAAATAGCACCCCCTACTGCTTACTGACAACCAATTTCCCTAAACATACTCTGATTTTCCTGTTCTTCTGAAAGCAGTGTTAATAAATGACAAATACAGTGCTATTAGTCATCTGCGTGATGTAATAATATTATGGGCCTCTTGTATAAATTCATTCTAATATACATGTAAATTCTAGATTTTTATTTCTTTCAGACTATTAGTATACCTGTTGAAGAGCCTAGCAATCTTTTTTCATTTGTTTAGCAACTGAGTCTGACCTCTACATTAGCTATTGCTTATTCAGAAAGAGGTAGATAGTGAAGTCAGTGACCCCTATGCTAATAGAGGGTTTTCTCATTTGTTTTTTATTAGGAAAATTGCCATGAGCAATTTCATAAGAGATGACTTAAGCTGCCATTGTTTTGGCATAGGTTAACATAGACCTTCTAAAATGAATCTCATTTCCATGTCTGGTTGTGCCAGGAATAAAATAATAGTTTACCTGAAGATCCCTCAGTCTCAGATGACGCAAGTAGAGAAGGGATAAGTAAGCTCCTTTCATCAGTATTGGATCTTTGCTGTTGTCTTCTGCCTCATCTAATCCCAGTAATTGCAGGGTGTTCTGGTAATTGTACCTTATTAAAACCACACAATAAATCAGCGCAGTCACTACCATATCCAAACCCAGTTATACAGTCGGAAAATGCTAGCACGTCTTTGTCTCTACCAGTGATTGGCTGAAACAGCAGGTCCTGCACTTCTTTTGGAAGCAGGAAAAAGACATAAGAGTGAGGGTATTAAAAAAAACTTGCTTTATATCCCCTGTTGATTTAGATTTTGAAAGTTATAACAACAGTGACACTTTAAGTAATAAGTTAATGTGAAGAAATTGTTTGAAAGGAATAAATCCACATTCTGTACTATTTGCTAACGTAATCTAACTGAGGTTGGGGAAAGCAAAGTCCCCTATATTGTCATTTGTACTGCAACTACCCGCTCAGCCAGTAACTGAGGTGGGATACAGATATGGTCACTGAATGGCTTAGTGGGTAGGTCCTGTGGGGTTGGGATAACACGGAACCTGGAAGAAGCAGAAACACCAGCGGAGGATCGAAGCATTTGCGGTGTGTGTGTGTGTGGTTGTGTGGGGGTTTATGACTGCCAAAAATGGGGGCTGTCAGAATTATGGGAATTGTTACAAAATCTGGCAACATGTTGAAAGACAAACGACTTCAACCATCAGCCGACATGAACGATTTCGGCTGATCGTCGCCTCCTATTCCACGGGACGATTATCGGCCGTAATTGGAATAGGGCCTTTAGTCAGTATGTGGTGGTATTAGTCAGTAGCAGCGGTGGTGTTAGGGTGGGTCAACACTACGGAATTCTCGTAGATAAACTCGGAATTCCGTCAGCTGTCCGCCCGCACGAGCACGCGCCTTTCCGCTGGCTCCATAGACACCATTCTATGGGCCGGCGTATTCTGCGATCCGCTGAAAGAAGTGACATGACACTTCTTTCAGCGTATGGCAGAATACGCCGGCCCATAGGTGTCTATGGGGCGGCGGAAAGGCGCCCAGATGTGTGTGCGGACAGCTGACGGAATTCCGCGGACATTGTCCACGAGAATTCCATAGTGTGAACCCACCCTTAGTCAGTAGCAGCACTGATGTTAGTTTGTGGTGGTATTATTTGTTGTTATCTGGTACTGTGTTTTATTGGTCTCAGTATACTGGATTTGGTCAGTAACAATATGGTGGTGATGGTAGTGGTTGTGGTGTAGGGTAATTTTCCTTCCTATATACTGGTATTATTGGTAATATTGGTCTCAGTATACAAGATTTGGTAAATAACAGTATGGCGGTAATATGTATGGTGATAATATTTTCTTTCCCTATATGCTGGTGTTATTGGTAATATCGGTCTTGGTGTATATATATATATATATATATATATATATATACCAATAGCATCACTTGGTCGTGAAAGGAGGGGGGGGGCCTAAGTTGGCCTCTCGCACAAGGGCCCAGGACAATAGATACGCCCCTGGTAGTATACATTCATTTATTACTTTAGTAAAGGTGAAAAGGTGAACATTCACAAGTAATAGTTTAAATTCACCATAACTATCCGCTTCCACTGTAATAAAGTCCTTACATACATTTGACAAAAAGAATAGACTTGTAGTGATAGACTTATATAGAGATATAGTAAAAAGATCATTACGCACCTGCTTTCCTTCTTTGGCTTGGAAGATCCTGGGCGTTTAAAAGACTTGGAATGTCTACAGTCTTATCACTGGTTTGCTGCAGAAATAATCCACCATTTGTATCCACCATATTAGTCTTAGGTGGCTGTAATACCTGTGTAGCGTGCTCCTGTAGGACCTCCATCGCTCTCTCTGCATCTGTAACCTGCACAATGTTATAAGTAACTTTAGTTGTCAGCCTTGTCCAGTGTTGTTCAATTTAAATAACTTGTTTATTTATCATTTATCAAACCAAAAACAGTATGCTTTCAGGTACCTCTTTAAACTGTGATCGCTGCAGCAGCTCATCCACTTTTTTGTGCTGTTTTAATTTTGTTAAAAATTTTTGCTGCCATGGATCCTGCTTAGGTTTTATCTACAAGGGAAAATGCATAAATACAGTTGTTATGATCAGCATAAATGTATATATAACAAATTCATACCCAAAAGGCGCTGGTGTTCTACTCTCTAGCCAACCAGCACCCTGTTCTGTACTGATGGGCAATAATTATAACACTCTCTTTAAAGAGAAACCTAAGCCCAGAACATGATGTTGCAGGTCAGGCACCAGAGAGTAACACCCCAAAACTAGATGCTCCAATGCTCACATGACTGCACCAAAATTTGATGGGTGGGGTGTTCCAATGGCAGACGGTAAGAAGAAAGTGCAGGCAACTGTATCAGGTTCCTGCAGTGCATCACATGTAAATAGTACTGGACAACCAGTAGGGAAAAAAACAAAAGGCACTGTCACTTCTGTGAATAAAACAACAGGACACTGTAGAAGCTATATTTGGGAGCCTGACGGCAGGGACGGGGCATTGGATAAGCAAGATGGAGGTGCCCAGGAAGCACAATTGCAGGGTATCCTGGGCAGCCCCAGATACCTACTAGGGAAACCTATCTACTATAAGAGAGACATCGGTCTACTCATAGGGGGGTACCTTGCTACTTAGAAACAGATTGCTGAACTCAGGGAGACCAGTCGAACGACAACACTGCCGGCTGCTAGTGAAAGCGCTCAATGCAGTGAAGTCCTAGGTGCATTGCCCCCTGGGAAACATGAATATGCAAAAGAAGCCCGTGGAGCCTCATTGAAGAGTCTCAAAACACAGGACTAGCCAGATATCCACATAGCTCCACACTAATGAGGGGCAACACCCCGAAACAGCTGTATGTGGATGGTTACCTAGCCTTGGTTTATCCCTTGTCATTACATTGACTTATAGGGCCACTTAATATGGTGGTTCTGATGGTTTCCTAACAGGAGCCACCCCTTGGCTGGGTCCTTCCCGGAGGGATATCTGGCTAGTCCTGTGTTTTGAGACTCTTTGAAGAGGCTCCACGGGCTCTTTTTTGCATATTCATGTTTCCCAGGGGACAATGCACCTAGGACTTCACTGCATTGAGCGCTTTCACTAGCAGCCGGCAGTGTTGTCGTTTGGCTGGTCTCCCTGAGTTCAGCAATCTGTTTCTCTTATGGCTCTACTAGGCATTGCTCCCACCTAGCCAGAATCCTGCTCCACACTGATGAGGGGCAACACCCCGAAACAGCTGTGTGTGGATGGTTACCTAGCCTTGGTTTATCCCTTGTCATTACATTGATTTATAGGGCCACTTAATATGGTGGTTTTGATGGTTTCCTAACAGGAGCCGCCCCTTATCTGGCTACTCCTGTGTTTTGAGACTCTTCAATGAGGCTCCACGGGCTCTTCTTTTGCATATTCTTGCTACTTAGAAGCAGGCTACTTTGTGACATATACCTACTGGGGGCATCAGCAACCTACCAATTGGGGTAGGTAATGTTGGCACTTGGCTGGCCGTAAACTACCTCAAGAGGGAAAATACCTATTTGGAGCAAAAACCTACTGGCAGGTACCTGTGTACCTAAAGAGAAACAACTGCATACTGGGGAATGCCTCTATCTAGATACTGTGGGCACATATTTCTCTACAGGGGTAAAGCTACCTACTGGCAGCGCCCATCTACCTACTGGGGAGCATGTTTGCCCAACAGAGTTTGCAGATATCAGTGATAGATGGGAAAAGTCATAACGGCAGTCTGGACCAAATGAAGAAAAAAAGAAAGAGAACGTTTACAGTCAGAGATGATGCCCCCTGCAAGTAACTGGATATAATCACTTATTCGATTTGCAGGGCCTGTGTATCTACCACTATATGGTCGCTGTATGGGCAATATTGGTCTGTGTATAGGGTATTTTATTCAGTAACAGTAGAGATAATATTCAGGCTGTATTATTTATTCCTTGTATACTGGTATTATTGGTAATGTTGGTCTTGGTATACTGGAATTGGTCAGTAGCAGTATGATGGTAAAATGTAAGGTGATAATCTTTGTCCTTTGTATGGTGGTGTAATTTATTGGCCTTATGACTAATATTTAGAAGTATACAGTATTATCACACATAGGAAATTTGCTTATCTGCTGTGTTGTCTTCGAGATTTATGTGTGTTTTTGGGGTGGGGTGTCATTTGCCTTATCTACCTAGGTTACCAAAATACCTTGTCCCGGCCCAGCCTGTAGGCCTTGTATGGAGTTTTTTTTACTGGCTTTAAAAGTCCCTTTTATCATTGAGAAGGAGAAAATGTTACAGTTCAATGAAATGTTTATGAGGTGCCAAACAATGGAAGAGTCATAAGAGAGCAGTTTATGGATGGGCCTAGCAACAAGGTGGCACAAGAATGTACTAGAACAAAACAAAATTGTGACTCATGGGTCTTGGTGCAAAAACTCAGTGTGGCCTAGGACAGGGAATAGGTTTATGTCAGCATACCTGAAGGACTAGGACAGTGAGGAGATGCAAGTGGTGATGGCAATGTGCTGAACCGTGATATGGGGAGTGGGCACCTAGCAAGTTGGTAAAAAGATACCAACTGTTAGCAACAAGTGGAGAACGTTCGCACATTTAAGAGGGTTGTTTTTACACTGTTCACCACATGGTAAAACTGACCTAGTACCAGAATTTCTCAGGTCTGGACAATTACAGTGATACCGAATTTGTATAACTTTCATTATGTTTTAATGTGTTTAGAAAAATAAAAACTTTTTTACTTAAAAAATTGCTTTTATTCTTCATATTCTGAGCCCTTTCCCTGCCTAGCTCGATAATTAATGTAGGGCAGTCAGGAAGGGGTGTGAATAATCAC
The DNA here is from genome assembly GCF_027789765.1 of Dendropsophus ebraccatus. Taxonomy (NCBI): domain Eukaryota; kingdom Metazoa; phylum Chordata; class Amphibia; order Anura; family Hylidae; genus Dendropsophus; species Dendropsophus ebraccatus. The sequence continues at coordinate 45,811 of NW_027210492.1, forward strand.
AGAGATACAAAAATGTAGATTTCCAGCTGACTGATTCTGCTCACCTTTACAAATGGAAGCCAATTTGAGATTTTCTTAAAAGCTGTACATGGACCTTTAAATCCCCATCCATCTATTGTTTCCATTCCAGAACCATACATTGGAAATGTTCTCAGAGTCTCCTGCTTGACAAAAGTGCTTCGAAACTTAGCAGACACCTGCAGAAGATGCAAAGTGGAATTTAAATGGATTTCTGCCATACACATTTATGACTATTATGTTTATTATTACATTTGAGCAACTAATGTTCACTTTGTTTAGCCAATAGGACTTAAACATAACTTAAAAATGATCAAATAGTGCATCTAACCAGAAAGGAGAAAACATCGCAGGTGCTTCCTCACTTGTCTGGTACCTAGAATAGTCCTCTGGCCAGGACCAAAGCTTCTTGGCTAAGGGCCTATTACACAGAGCGATAATCGGCCGACTCAGGCCGATTCGGCTGATTGTCCCTCCATGTAATAGAGACAACAATCAGCCAATGACAACGCTCATCGACTGATTGTTTCTTCTGGTCCTGAGCTACAATCACCAGCCAACCGCGCATAGCTATTATACCTAACGTTGCACGGTTGTCTGACGATTGTGTAAAAATAATAACGGTAGACATTACCTCTCCCCCGCTCCTGGTGTTCTTCCTCCGCTCTCTGCTCGCTTCCCAGAGTATCCGCTGTAGCTTCAGAGCGGTCTCTGAACTGACAGGCCGCTCAGCCAATCACTTGCCGGGGCTGTCACGACCATTGATTGACTGAGCAGCCTGTCAGTTCAGAAACCGCTCTGAAGCTACAGTGGTGACTCTGGGAAGCGAGCAGAGGGCAGAACAACACCAGGAGCGTGGGGGGGGTAATGTATACAGTTTACAGCAAGGGCTCCACGGACATTGCAAAGGATTATTGATTATCAAGCCCTGTCATAGGCTCAGTAAACGGGTACTGACCTAGGAGATTGGCGCTTATTTACATTATTACGACGGGACGTCATCGTCTATAAGACCCTAACACACTACGGGTGGCATTTATTAAGTCTGGCGTTTTTTACGCCGGACTTATAAATGCCCCCGCAGCTCCGGCGCTACGGAGATTTATGTAGAGGCGGACTGCCTCTACATAAATCCCGTGCGCGCCGGTGCGCACCGCCGAAAACCTACGCCAGCTGAGGACTGGAGTAGGTTTTCGGCGTACATTTGGGCGGATCGGATGGTAAATCGCGCGGACTCTGAGTCCGCGCCCTCCGTTCCGCCCACTACACGCCCCCTTTCCGCCAACCTGGTGTACTCGGCGGAAAGTGCCGATTTGCGAATATTTTATTTGCAAATCGGCCATTTGCGAATAAAAAAATACGTTCGCCGGATGATACATGTGGCCCTATGTCTTTGTGAACAATTATGCTGCGTTTCCAAAAGTCACCCACTGGGAGACAACTAGTGAAGAGTATTGAATGTTCTCCCCATAGACTACCAGATGAATGTTCTCCCCATAGACTACCAGATGAATGTTCTCCCCATAGACTATCAGATGACAACTCACCAGAGTTAGCAGCTCCATCTCGCTGGCTGTATTCTTAAGTTTCTCCATATCATATTCTATTTTATACGTAGCTAATAACTGACGAAGAATGGGTTTATCTGTTCTGTTTCTGTCTGGTGTTCAGGTAATTCATCCTCTACCTGCTGATGTAAGACTAATAAGAGGGAAAACAGATATCAGTAATGTTGCTGACACGCTTAAATCAGATTAGTCCCAAATGTTTGGATTCTTAGTAGCAAAGATATAGTACACAGGTGTCAAACTGCGGCCCTCCAAGTATTAAAAAACTACAATTCCCATCATGCCTGGACAGCTAAAGCATTGGCTATCCAGGCATGATGGGAATTTTCCAACACAATAAAGCCAGGTCACATATTGCTTGTGCTTGTGTAAGCAGCCTATGTGGCCTTAATATGCCACCATGCAGTGTCTCCAACCTCATCTACCAATGACCACATCTGGGATGTCACTGCTCAGTAACGGAAAGGGAGCTGGCAGTAGCTGATCTTGATGATTTCCCTGCCCCAGTGAGGCAGAACCTTCCTCAGACAACCATTAGTAACCCCACTGATAGCATGCTAACTAATGTAAATGCGTGTATTTCCGTGTGTGGTGCAGATACTCATTATTTAAAGCTTATGTAAACAGCAAGGGGTGAATAATTATTTAAAAAAAAATGTATATATGCTTTTAATCCAAGATCTGTCCTGGGGTCCGTTCGGCAGGTGATGCAGTTATTGTCCTAAAAACAACTTTTAAACCTGTAGCCCTGGGGTCAGATTGTGGGTACAGAGTTGCTCTAAGTGACGTCATGGAGATTACAGCACTTTGAATCAAGCTTAGAGGGGCATTATTACAGTCCTGAGACGCTCAGGGACCATGACTAGTTGGGCCTCATTTATATGTATGTTACATGTAAGTTTGCTCTTTATACTGGGCAGGGACGCAGGCTACCGGAATATGTTTCAGAAGTGTCCTGGGACATATATCGGCACATTTCTTTAGTGTTATAGCCATTTTTTGAGTGATTGGTTCCCTTTAATCTAAAACATAAAATGAATGGTATTCAATAGGACAATTCAGATTTCATCAACATTGATAATTATGAAGCTGAAAAAAAAGCCCAACAAAGGAGTGAGCAGAACACATATAAAGGAGGACTGATGTCAGTGGTGTTACATGGTTTTCTTCATAAAGAGAAATATCTCTTACCAGTCTCTTCTAAAGGACTCTGAGATACAAGATCAGCTTCCTGGTGATTTAATTGTGAATCAATAACTTCCACAGCAAAATCAGAAATAGGCAAGTACTGTAAGGCCTAGAAAAATGCAAATGAAGACAACATTACATATTCATTATAGAACAGCAATACTTCCCTATAGACATGAACACTCAGATAAGCCAAGGGCTTTAACCCTATAACAGCTATTAACCACAAAACTTAAAGGGGAAATTTCTTCTTTCAAATCAGCTTGTGTCAAAAAGTAACAGTGCTTTCTGCTGCCACCTCAGTCTATGACAGGAACTGTCCAAAGCAGTAACAAATCCCCATATAAAACCTCTCCTGCTCTGGACAGTTCCTGACATGGACAGAGATGTCAGCAGAGAGCACTGTGTCAGACTAGAAAAAATACACCACTTCCTGCCGGACATGCAGCAGATGATAAATACTGGAAGACTTTAGATGTTTAAATAGAAGTAAATGGCAAATCTATATAACTTTTTAACACCAGCTGATTTGAAAGAAAAAAAAATTGCCAAGGTTTTCCTTTAAGTGAAAAGTAATGAAAAGCATAACACAATTATGTGCCTAGTATGCATCCCCCACCATACAGGTTTTCACCTGTTTTTGATGACACTTACCCTTATATAGTTGTATATAGGCTTCACTGAATGCAGGTGACAAATTAACCACTGCATATAGATGATAAGGTCTTCCTGAGTAATTAAATTAATAGAATTCTTTTCTCCAGTCAGCAAGTGCTCTCTTGCTATTGAAAGTCTCCGAGCTCTTTGCACAGAATCAGCATATTCTTGCATGATGTATTCAATGTTCTCCTGTGGGTTCCGAGACTAATTAACACCATATGTCCAAAGAGCTTAAATTGCAAATCATTATTTTGTCTGTCACAGTCAGCATATTACTGTCAAGTATGAAATATATACTTTAAATAAATGTGTTACTATCAAGCCTCTTTAGGCTGCGTTCACAAAGTGTGGTTTTACTGCATGTTGGTTTTTTGTTTGTTTTTCTTTGTTTTGCATAACTAAAGTAAAATAATACCAGGAAAAAAACAAGATAAAAAGCAGCAAAAACACACTGTGTGAGCACAGTCTAAGGGTCCTATTACACGGAGCGATTTTTAACGATTAACGACTAACGATAAACGATCGCAAACGAGATTGTTTATCGTTAACCTGGAATCTTTCACCATAATACACAGAACGATAGTCGTTAGTTATGATCGTTACTATGATCGTTTATTCCTTCTGATCCCAGCAAAACAATGAACAATGTGCAATTACCCTGAACGATTAGTAAAAAACATGCGAAACTTGAGCGAACGAATGTGGAATTACAGTGAATCATTAGCAATCAATTACTGATAATTTTAGGTTCAGATCTTTATCAATGATCAACGACATATAGACGATTTTTAGATTGTTGTCTGCAATTACACAGAATGATTATCGTTTAAATTTGAACGATATAACGATTTTTGTCGTCCCGTGTAATAGGGCCCTAAGGTTTGATCGTTGTGTTTATTACACGGAGCGATAATCGGCCGGATATGGCCGATTCAGCCGATTATCGCTCCGTGTAATAAACACACTGATCAGTCGATGATCGTTGTCATTGTTGATATAGGTTTGGACCTATAATTGTCAGGCGCCGACCGCGCATTGCTGTAATAGCGGTGCACGGACGGCGGCTGACGATATGCAAAGTGCATAAATTACCTGTCCATGCTGCAGGGCTCCTCTTGCGCTCTGCTTCTCCCCAGGTCCCACACGCTCCGGCTTCAGAGCGGCCTGTTTGAGCTGACAGGCCTCTCAGCCAATCACAGGCCTGGACCGGTAATGTATACAGTTTAAGCAAAGGCTGCAAGGACATCTGTAACGATGTCCATGCAGCCCTTGTTAAAAGATTATCGGGCCGTGTAATAGGCCCAGTAAAGGAGCGCTAATCTAGCAGATCAGCGCTCGTTTACAGTTATTATTGGTCCCCCATCGGCCCATGTAATACTACCTTAAGGCAATACAATAAATAAAAAAACACTTCAGCTCACGCGTCAGACTGGGAATGCGCACAAAGTGGACGTAGGAAACGCACAAGTGTAGAAAGGGAAAAATGGGAAAGATCCAGCGCTTACCTTGAACGTGCACTAACTTTTAGATCTTCATATAAACATTTACAGGAACACATATGAAAGTGCGTATTTTAACGCAGAACAATCGTATAAAGCCAACCTGCGTTTTGCCTGTTTATTGTTAAGACTGATTCACGCAGCAAATACGTCAAGTGGGTTTGTACCCTTAAAGGAGAAGTCCCAAAAAAAGTAACAAAAATAGGGAAAGGCAGGGAAGTTGGGTAAAATAATAAACAATCATCGTGCCTCCATAATGCTGCTCCCAGTCCTGCTGATGGCTGCCAGATGTCATTGCATGTTGAAAACTAGGTACGTCATGTACCTGGCTCTTCCAGCTGCACAATTGCCCGCTCAGCCAGTCAGTGTCTGGGGTGGTGTCCCCTCCCAGTTGCTGATTGGCTGAGCGGGCAATCACTTAGCCGTGTATGTGACATTGCAGCTGGAAGAACCGGGTACGTGACGTACTTGGTTTCCAACAGACAATGACATTTGGCGGCCATCAGCAGAACCTGAAGCAGCGTTACGGAGGCACGAGGATAGGTAAGTTTACATTATTATTTTCCTGTGCCCCACTGCCTTCCTGTCACTATTGGATTTTATGGGACTTCTTCCATTAATTATCACTAACATATATGCTACATCTGCTCAATTTATCAGGGAATCCCCTGCCAGATACAACCAATGAAAACTCTTGTTGATTAATTCTATCGGGGAACCACCTGCCATGGACAACCAATGGCAGCTCTGCAGTGATTAACCCTTTCAAGAACAAAATGCAGTACAATTGAAATAATAAATAAAAACTGTTAATAAATTCTTCATAAGGTAAACTGTAGACTCCTATGTGCTATTGTGGTCAATAAAGTATTATAAACAAAACATCACACAGAATTTATTCACAAATTAGACACCTACCTTGTACTGAGGATAACACTGCTCCATGATACTAGTGTGATGACAAAACCTCTTCCACCTCATCATGTGCAAGTATTTATTTCGGACTAACTGGTGAATCCTGTCAGTGAAAAACTTTTAACAAATGAGGGTTTATCAGTTCACAATACATGTATACCTATGAAAAATGCAAGAATTATTGCCCCAAATGCAATAAAACAATCAGGTATGCTTAAAGGGGTATTCCACTCAAACATAACTTTTGATATGTTGCTGCCCATGGTGAGACTAACAATTCCTTCCATACTTGTTATTATCTATTCAGTCTCCTTGCCCCAGTTCTCTGCTGCAGCTTTCTGCTGAAGACACAAAAACTGTGTGTCAGCTTTTCTCTCCATATTCCTCTCCTTCCCCTCCCTTCCTAATGTAACCAAGTTCTTATCTGCTAATCCCTTTGTAGCAACTTTGTAATGCCAGGAGGAATAATCACAGTGTTTTCATCAGCAACTTGACCTTAGATTAACCCTCCCAGTATTACAAAGAAGCTACAAAGTTATAGATAAAGCCTTCCAGGGACTTGTTTACATCAGTCGGGAACGGAGGGGGTGGGAGGGGGAGAGGGAGAGAAAAGCTCACACACAGATTTTTGTGTCTTCAGCAAAAAGCAGCAGCTCAGAACTGGAGGAAGGAGACTGAATAGATAATAACAAGTACGGAATGAATTGTTAGTCTCACCATGGGCAGCAACATATGAAAAATTATGTTTTAGTGGAATACCCCTTTAATCCATAAGAATGTGCATATGAGCTCTTGTCATTTGATCCTCACATTGCTGTACTTTGCTACATTTTTTGTAAAATATATATTTTCTGTACTTTAAAAAAATGTATCACTATCTACTTATGTGCGATCTGTACTTTGGCTGGTTATCCCTCCTTTGCCCCCCTCTGTAGTACAATACATCACACATCACATGTCTCTTATCTCCATAGCTCCATCTCTCATCCTTCCCCCCTCTGTCTATGTAGTAATCCTGTTTCACACGCTGGGCAGCAGATCATTAAGAGTCAGCGAGTCAAACAAGAGCAGAGGAGATATGGAGTAATTTCTGTATCACAGAGCTCTACAAAATAATGAAAACTACCGTGAATCCCCGAAAAATAAGACAGTGCCTTATATTAATTTTTGCTCACAAACAGGCACTATTGGGGAGATTTATCAAACTAGTGTAAAGTGAAACTGGCTCAGTTGCCCCTAGCACCCAATTAGATTCCACCTTTCATTCCTCACAGACTCTTTGGAAAATGAAATGTGAAATCTGATTGGTTGCTAGGGGCAACTGAGACAGTTTCAATTTACACCATGTTTGATAAATCTTCCCCTATGTCTTATTTTTGGGGTATGTCTTCTTTCTCTCCCCCCGAGCGGGACATGCATCAAGTGCACAGCGTGCAGTATTATGCGCCAGGAAGCACGGAGGACATGGGGGCCATGGACCATTATGCCTTCAGCGCTGGCTCTGAAGGTCCACAAGGGGGTAAGGTGAGTCCTGAATGGCAGCGAGTGGCAACAGGCGGCCTTACTTTTGGAGGGTGCCCTAATTTAGAGTAGGGTGCCTTATTTTGGGGGGATGCCTTACTTCAGGCTACTTGGTAGGGTAGTTGGGGTATCTTATTTTAGGAGGGTGTCTTACTTTTGGTAAAACACGGTAGTTACTTCTAAGTTATGGTGGAATCAACTTGTAATCATTGAGGCACCTAATGGTACTTTGTGTATATTTATAAGCTCTGAAAACTCCTTAAAAATGCACAATGTGTAGAGTTTTTGAATATTTTTGAATATTTTTAACACCATACTGTATTACATTATGTATGGCTAGCTGTTGCTGGTGCATGTCTGAGGGTTTAAGTGTGTATAATGTAATAATAACATATGCTATGAGTGGCATCCAAATAGATTTTCACCTGATGTAATAGCAAAGGCAGGTTATCAGCAGTGTATTCTCTTCTTATACAGGTTTCCAGCTCTCGCTGAATGACATCAGCCTGAATAGTAATTGGTTTTGCTCCTGCCACCTACAGTCCAAGAACAGAGCAGAATACATGAACAACAAATCACTTTTTAAAGGGATTATCCAGTGCTACAAAAACATGGCCACTTGCTACAACACGACTCTTGTCTCCAGTTCAGGTGCGGTTTGCAATTAAGCTCCATTCATTTCAATGGAACTGAGCAGCAAAACCCCACCCAAGCTGGAGAAAAGAGTGGGGCTGTCTCTGGAAGAAAGTGGCCATGTTTTTGTAGCACTGCATAACCCCTTTAGAACTATATAATGTGAGTGAAGAATATGCCGTTACCAGATATGTTATTCTTTCTGGTTTGTGCCTAGTTGGCCTATCATTGTTTCTAAAAAGAAACTGACCTGGCCTCCCAATGAAAGTAGAAATGGTATGGGATGAAGCGGACCAGAAAATAAAGTGAGAACTGCCAGCAAGTAAAGTGTATTTGAGAACTCTTTCAAACCTGTTAAAGACATCACAAGCCCAAGTTTCAAACTGCTGACGCTGTTAGGCCTTATTCACATGTTCCGCAAAGTTATTGCCCATTGATTTCTATTGGGATAATCACACAGTCCGTTTTATTGCGGATCTGCAATCTATTACGCATAAAATAGGACATGTCCTAGTGCAGGCTGTGACTGCGGTACAGATTACCAATAGAAGTCTATGGGATCTGTGTTTTTTGCGGACCCGTGACGTCCGGGAAAAATGTGAATCAAATCTAAGCAAACTAGTAATTTTTTTTTTTTTGTGGATATGGATGCACTATGAATGCAATTACGGACCATATATCACAGAGTAAAAATAGCGCACCTATATGCGGACCTGAAAAATCACTGAACGTGTGATGTGTGAATGAGGCCTCAGATAACTGTTATGGTACAGAAACACAAGGTACCTTTCATATATCCATCTGTCCTTCAAGAATTTTCTGTGAACTGCCAGGGTTTTCTGTGGCCGCTATTCATTGACTAGGGGCTGCAGAAAACTGACATGTCAGTTTCTCGCAGCGCCGTTAGAGATAGATGGCAATGTAACCTATATTTTTGTATTAATCACGGCCGTTGTTGCAATTGGCGACAACGGCTGTACTTTTACTAAAATATACTTTGTGTTAACATGGCTTTACTGAACAGGTTGTGTGAACAGGTTTACTGCCAATGTGTTTTGGTGTTTGCTTTACCTGTAGGCCTCTTTTCAAGATCATTTCTCTCTCATTCCGGTAGTACACAAAGTCCTTTGAAATCGGTACCGAGCTAAATATTAAACAACAATTCTAAAATGTATAATGAAAAGTCTAACAGACAACAAAGGTGGTGGCTTTGGGCTAAACAGTGCATTGTGACTCAAGTCCATTGGAAGATGGAAATACTCTATATGAACTAGAAAACAGACAGAGATTTATTGTGCAGCTTTCATTGTACCAGAGAAATATGAAAAATGAAGGCTCAGCTGTGATTGTTTGCAGTGGCGGACATACTGCATGTGCAGCTGGTTCAGCTGCACAGGGGCCCGGAGAGGGAGAGGGGCCCGCTGCTGTAAAGTTAAGTCAGCTCACTATAGTGCAGGGTGAGCATGCTGAACATCAAAGGAACAGAATAGAAGAGCAGCATCCAGCACAGAGCGTCCTGAACACACAGAGAGGGAGAGTGATAAAGGACCTGGATCACATGACCCGCAGGTCCTCAGTATTACAGTATAAAGCAATCAGCCCGACTACAGGGAGCTGTAAGTGCTGTGTGTATATATGTACTGTATTCGTGCGTATGTATATGTCAGTGTGTGTGTATTTACTGTATCTATGTGTATCAGCCAGTGTGTGGGTATGTACTGTATCTGTGTGTATATATGTATATATCAGTGTGTTCGTATGTGTATCTACTGTTTCTATGTGTGTCAGCCAGTGTGTGTGTGTATGTGTGTCAGTAGTGTCTGTGTCAGTGGTGTATGTGTGTGTATGTGTGCAGGTGTCTGTGTTTTTCGGAGTTGGTCTCCACCATAGGCAGTAAACATTTGCAGCACTTTGATGCTAGTGTATGTAAGCCAGTTAGTGTGATACTAATATATCTAAGCCATGCTGTGTGATACCAGTGCAGATAACCATTGTTAAAAAGTATAACATTTTTGCACAATACTCTAAAATTTTTGCACAAAACACTGCACAGGTGGAAATCTATAAGCACATATAGATATGTATAGTTTTATATGCGCCTGGGTGGGGGAGGAGTACGGCGGGGTGGTTTGCTTATGGGGGGCCCAGGCACATTTTTTATACAGGGGCCCTATGCAGTCTGTGTCCATACCTGGTTGCAATGTCATAGTCTATATACATGAGCTTTAAAACTAACCAAATGCAATACTATTTTCATTTTTATAATATCACCATTTTATAAACCTACCTATAGGCTCGAGAGGGGGTGCCATGCAGGACTCCATTCTGTTCTATTTCTGTCTTCAGTTCTGATAAATGAGTAGCTAATTCCTTCTCCAGCAACTGGATTTTATCACTTGAAGAGACTTTATACATCTCACTCATTATCTAAGGCCAGGCAAAAACAGCAAGGAGAATTCATAAAGAAAATGTAACTTTATCCATATAATAGAACATAAAAGCGCGCAAAGCACAACTGCAGAAGGAAGCATACACAAAGAAGCTGCAGAAGTGGAGCGTTAAAGGAAAAGTCCGGCTTTTATTAAAGTATTTTATTTCCCCCCAAAAGTTATACAAATCCCCAATAAACACTTATTACGGGAAATGCTTAAAAAGAGATTTTTTTCCCTGCACTTACTACTGCATCAATTCTTCACTTCCTGGATAACATGGTGATGTCACGACCCGACTCCCAGAGCTGTGCGGGCTGTGGCTGCTGGAGAGAATGATGGCAGAGGGATGCTTAGTGTCCCTCCAGTACCCTGTGTCCCTCAGTGTCCTCCTGCCATCATCCTCTCCAGCAGCCACAGCCCGCAAAGTCACTACATAAGAAGCTAAACACAAGGAAAGGGGGCACAATCTGAGGTTTGTTTGGGGGTTAGAAGAGAGCCAACGTATCACATTATAATGTAATATTATATTACTGAAAGAGTAGTAGATGCTTGGAACAAAGTTCCAGCAGAAGTAGTAGGTAAATCCACAGTGAGTGAATGTAAATCTGCCTGGAATAAACATATATCTATCCTAAGACTAAAATACAATAAAAACAATATAAGGGCAGACTAGATGGATGTGGTCCTTTTCTGCCATCAATTATTCATGTTTTTATGTATGCTTTATAATGAAAAGCATGCAGCAAATGTGATTAGAGCCTAACGCAACTCATTCTAACATTCATTCCAACGTTCTGTCCATATATCCCCAAGTTCTGTTCAGGACTCAAGGAAAGCTGAGTGAAATAGGCCGTCTAGGGTGTCACCCAGCTAAGCTGTTATCAAAGCCTATAGAATTAAACAAAATGAAACACAATTAAATATATTTTGAGGGAACTGGTTACAGGAGTTGACAAGCAGTCCACAAAAGCTTTAAGAAGAGATATTAATACATTCTAAACGCACATGGGAACATTAAAAGTTTATTCCATTCCAGCTAATTGTGAGGATAAATGAAGCAAAACCCTGCTGTATACTGTAGGACTGAGCATGCATATGTCTGCCCATCTCTGCCATGGAGCATGCTTTCAACACAGCAGTGAAAAATCACAGTAAATAACTATACATGCAAATAATACATACTCAAGGACTGCAATCCCTCCAGCATTGTAAAGTTTAGTGGTACTTACTAGAACTCAGTTCTTTAGACTTTTACAGAAACTTCTTGGAGCTTTCTTGAGATATCTTCAAGTAGTGCACAGAGGAGTTAGCATGAAGCTTGCAGTCTCCATGGCAGCCCAGGTACACACAGCACACATCCAGGAAGCAGCCCAAGATCAATACATACAAACTTTCCTGTCTGTGATGTAGCTGGCCAGCAGGGGGCGTCTGGAGCTCTTCAACTCTGCAGTCAACCTATTGGTAAAGCATACTGATTATAAAACTTATATATTTTTTTTTTCACAGAGGTTTTTTTATATGTCTGTTTTATTTTTTATTATAATATTTTCGTCCCTTTCGTCAATTTAAACCCATTATTTTGGTTTGATTTATAATGTGTAATAATGTTGTCATATATAAAGGCAATGAACTGCAGTTTTAATTGCATGTGTAGCTTAGGGCGTACTGGAAAATGTATTGTATAAATAAATTAATAAATCACAGAATTGGCAGCTCTAATCAGATGGAGAAAAGACCCCAAAGTGAGCCAAGAATCACAGGTAGTACTAATACCCCAACAGTATTTGAAAATAGCAGCAAATAGAAAACACCAATACCTGTGCTCTAGGGTCACAAAAAGCTAAAATAATGTAATACAGTAATAAAATGCAAAGCAACATTCATGCATGATCATACCGCAGGGCCCTGGTGTATTATAGCATGTCATCACAATAAAAGCTGCCTTAGTTATAGCAATGGAAAAACTTGAATTACTCAGATTGACTTGTCTTGAACAATATGATATTTTAGCCAAAAACACAATCATTGCAGGATTAAGTTCATTAACTAATATAGTCTCTCAAATATTTAAATATATAGGAAACAGATCACTGATCTCAGGGAGACCAGCCAAAGATAACACCGTTGGCTGATGGTTAAAGCGCTCAATGCAGTGAAATCCTAGGTGCATTGCCCCCTGGGAAATACAAATATGCAAAAAAGAGTCACTGGAGCCTCCTAACACAGAACTAGCCAGATATCCCTCCGGAAGGGCCCAGCCAAAGGGTGGCTCCTTTAAGGAAACCACCAAAACCATTATATTATGTGTAATTACATTGTCATTACATTGACATATAGGGCCACTTAATATGGTGGTTTTGGTGGTTTCCCTATAGGAGCCACCCCTTGGCCAGGCTCTTTCCGGAGGGATATCTTGCTAGTCTCATGTTTTCAGACTCATAAATGAGGCTCCATGGACTCTTTTTTGCAAATATTTAACTAACAGTCATTTACACGTGTGATACTGGTGTATAGTAGATATCTTACCAGACTCCAACAGGTCTCAATGCTCCAATAAGCAGCGTTATCTGACAGTCAGTGCTGTACACAGTGGTGACAGTTTCCTTAATGGTAGACTTTAAGTGTGCGCATCTTCTCACATTCTGGGAAAGGAGTCAGGGTTGGCATGTAAATCTCTGCCTATGATACCACAATGGTAGTAGAGAGTATTTGGACGGGTGCATATGTGCATGAAACGCATTTTGGGGTCCTACTCTTATCCTTCATTAGTGTTTAGCGACAACAACTTTCCTTTGTAGATATGTGTGTGTATATATGTATATCTGTACTTCATGCCATTCTATAATTGTCCATTCAAAATCATTCAATATTTTAGGGTGGATGTATAGACCCCGAAAAGGGCTGTGGATTCCTTTTATTTTATTACTTTTATGGGTTGTTTGATGGCTTGTAAAAAGACCCTTATGTTAACTTTATGCCTCCTGATTATGTTCAGGAGCTGTCTGATGTTCTTGTATCACGCTTCTACCTGTGGATTATAGTGTTGGCCATTGTAGGCCCGTTTCCCTGATAGCCTAAGTTGGGCTTTGTTCACTTTTAAAAATTAATAAAATTCCTTGTAAACCAAAATCGTTCAACATTGAACGTGTGTAGTTTAAATAATTTTTTTTATCAAATCTGCCTATTTTAAAATTACCACATCTAAAAAATCATTTGGTGGCTAACCAAGATCCATGTATAAATTAGCATACCTGGGTGCGAATCTGTTCCCCATGACGGTGCCTGTACAGTGTTTAAAAATTGGCCATCAAAGTAAAAATAATTATGGGTTAATATAAAGTTAATACATTCCACTAAGAAATCTGATCATTCCTGTCTCATATGTGATTGTTCTAAAATTTTCCTCACTGCATCCATACCTTGTTAATTGTTGAGAGTTGCCAGAGTCATTCCCTCCTTCCAATGAAACCCTTCTAATACTTTCACAATTTGCGTAGTGTCTTTAATAGAGCTTGGAATTTTCCTATGGGCCTTATTGTCTTGTCTTGTATTGGGTATTGTCTTACCCACAATATCCTACGCAAAATAGGGAAGGCACTCTCATATCTGAGACTTATCAGATAAAGAGTTGTCGGGTATGGGATACACTATACCCTACTCTAAAGGACGATCCCACCTCCCTGATGAGCCCACAAATCGGAGTGGAGGAAATGCGTCGGATGATGTGGGCTACCTAAATCATTGCATACCTTTGAATAACTTAAAAGCCGACTGACTACTACCACGAACTTCACATATTTACTGTATGACCTGTAAATACCATGACAACACTTGACTTTAATACCCCTGACTTCTACGCTGTTATACCCAGTGTAGGGATAGACTCCATGTGTGGGGATGCCCACACTAAGAAAAATATAAAGATACACATAACCAAACCCTTACACCACACTTAAATGGTATTTCTTTTATGAATGTATATGGATATTTAAAATCTTTAAGTTTTATTTTACTTGGTGTCGTACTGTTGGTATTTTGCAAACATGAAAATAATCAATAAACCTAAATAGATTCAAGGCCAAAGATTTGATACCACACTATTGGACGCTCTTTCATAGCTTTCATTTCTCCTGCCAATAAATTGCCTCTTTTAGTGGACTGTAAATTTAACCTCCTTGGATCCATATTTCATGGCCATCATTTCTGATCCTGCTTTCTAAGGAAAAATTACAATTTTGCCCTTAAGTTGGAATCTTTGATCTACTTCCCTTTTCTCTAAAGGGTTCTTAAAACATTTCTGTAGACATAGTCTACCCTTATATAGGAGTCAAATGTATTAAGTCATTTTTTTGGAATCTATTGTAGTCACTTGGTCCTGCCTACTTTTGTCTTTGGTCTCTATTTCATCTATATTCGTGTGGCCTCCTGTCTATATAACAAGGTTGGTGTGACCTGTATGGTCGGAGGTGTGGACAGGGACTTTTGGCAGTATACTATGAATTTGTTATGTCTGTTTCTCACTTTCTCTATGTGTCTGTTGAGAATCTAAAAAATGTTCCTCATCTATTGTTCGTCAGAATATTAACCCCTTAAGGCACCACAACTTACCTTGTACGTCATGGCACCAGTAAGGGGTATACAGAGGGCTCATGACGTGAGAGCTGTAAACACAGCATCGCTGTGGGCCGCCGCTAATACCTGACAAAAACCAAAGTCTTTGTTGGTTATTTAACCATTTAAATACAGTTTTCTATCTCAAGGATATGGCAGAAATACAGGGATCATGTGACCGACTGTTACTTCTGTAACCAATGCCTTCAGCATCTTTGCTAAGAATATAACATCCATTGAATATCCCAATCTGCCTTTAGCTATGAGGCCAGTGCCACATGTCGACACTAGAGATGAGCGAACCTCAAGCATGCTTGAGTCCATCCGAACCCGAACTTTCGGCATTTGATTAGCGGTGGCTGCTGAAGTTGGATAAAGCCCTAAGGCTATGTGGAAATCATGGATATAGTCATTGGCTGTATCCATGTTTTCCAGACAACCTTAGAGCTTTATCCAAGTTCAGCGGCCACCACTAATCAAACACCGAACGTTCAGGTTCGGATCGACTCAAACCCGAACCCGGTCGGCACTCATCCAGAATGGCAGAAGAACTCCAAATCCAGGTTCTTATAGCCAGGACGACTGGAGGCTGTAACGCCAAAGGGCTTCAATTAAGTAAAGGGTCTGAATACGTATATGTCCGCTCAATGTGTTGGTTTATCCATTTTAATAAGTTAGCAAAGATTTCTTACATTCTATTTTCACCTGCAGAATACTTTGTTTTATAGAATAGCATCACTTCCTACAATGTACAGGCAGGGAGGCGACTGTGAAAGGGCTGTAAACCGATGCTGTGAACTAACTTAACTAGGATTAGGAGGTGAAAACTCTACTCTAAAGGTTGTATTAGATGACCAGACATGGGTAAAGTACCATAGAGGAGCAGTACATGTAGAGTCATGAGGATTGAATTAATCCAGAAGGTAATAGGCAATAAGAAAGTGAAAAAAAAAAAATAAAGCAAAAAAACTTTATACGGGAGCAGTGACACTAGATTACACAAAATTACAAATCTTTATTTCTTTATTTAAAATGTTAAAAATACAGAAGACATCCAAAATCACAGGAATAAATAGGAGTAAGAATGTAAACCTTATATAAACACTCACATACACACATATAAACAATGACCACATAAAGCAGCTATTTCTCCCACATGATATCATCTTTCTTTAGTGTCATCTGAATCTTTTGCACGTTTTTCAACAGCTGTAGGGAGGCCTTGCTGGTAGAGGTTGGAGTACTTCTTGACAGAGTTTCCCCCATCTTCATGGGAGTAACTGGAATTTCTTTCCTTCTTGGGTAGCTGGTATATCTGCTTTGCGAGCCTCCCCTGCAACAACTAGTCTAGCATTGGAAGAGAGTTTCTTCATTGACCGAGCTGCTTTCTTAAGTCTGATAACCTGGATAAACAAAATATATTATGAAAGAAAAAGAAATTACAATAATGTTGGTAGCCACATGCATTTCCTACAGAAGGGATGGGAGAGTGTTCAACTGCCTAAGGCAGAGCAGCAACCAGGAGACTCGAGGATTTGTGTTATGCTTAAGACCTTATTCACACGTCCCGTAATCTACGGATCAGTATTTCCGTATAAGTGCACATTGTTGTCTATTGGGCCATTTACACAATCAGTAGATTACAAGGACGCAAACCAATGCTGGGGGGGGGGAGGGGGGAGACATGCCCTAGTGCAGGCCCAGATTTTTTTACGGATCTCTCATAGAAATCAATGGGGCATGCTATTTTTTACAGATTGAAACCCGTTTGGCATCACGATTTTTCCATAATTTCCATAAAAAAATATGGATGAATTATAATTGACATGTTGATTAAAAAAAAGGATTTACAGAAATACGCATGCGCTACATATTTTTAGCGGATTGTATGGGTGGATAGTGGAAGGAATCTACGGGCTTGGAAATAAAAATAAAAATACTGAACATGTGCATAAGGCCTTACTCTAGGGCCACCAACCAGGGCAGAAGAAATGTTGAACTTGATGGACTTGTTTCTTAATGCAACTTAAATATGTATGTAAACTATAAAGAGGTTAAAGAGTTGTCATTCAATATTCAAGATATTAAAAGTGACTGCTTGATAAGTGGCCACAGCTAATAGTTTTTAAAGTGAAGAAGATGAGGCACTACTGTGACCACTTGGAAGGGGCAGTCTGCAATGTCTGCTAGGAGAAACATAGGCAAAGGGGTAAACTCCTGCGACTACTGTGTAAAAGGGAACACTGCTGTGACTACAGAGGGCAGTGAGCAGTTTTGGGTTTTTTATTGGAGCACTAAGTGTTAAGGGGAAGTGTTCATGACAACTGCTAATTCCAAGATTTAATAAATTTTATATTATATATATTATTTTTTTTTTAAGAACATGCCCTAACTAATGTAACATTCAGAATTCTTAGATCATCCTACAGAAAGTCAGTACTCTTGTATTCCTGTGCTTCTGCCATTGTAATAAAGCAGAGCAATGTTGCCCTGTTTTCTGTGTCGGTGGCATGTTGGAAGGAGGGTGTGTGGCTAAGCAGCGGGCCCAAACATAGTACTTCTGGGACTGTAGAAGAGACCAGAATCCTGGCTTTTATGAAACCAAGTATAAACAGTGAAGCTTTGGATTACAAGTTGCTTTGAGATTAGTGATTTGGATTACAAGCATGTTTCCAGAACAAATGATGCTCGTACTCCAAGATTTCACTGTATTAGCAAGTGCATTTACTATGAATTTTAAAAAGAATAAAGTCTATTTTACAATCCTTTTAAGTAACAACAAAACTGCTCTTGTTGCCCAGAGCAATCAGAGTAACTTAATAAATGGATTTGACTGCCATGGTTAACAAGCCAGTTATGGTTAGACAGTCTTTATACATAAAAGTCTGATGCTTTATCTGCATCCATTTGTAACATGTACATAACAAAAGATCCAATTAATCCATTCCCTTCTGGAAGGCGATATATAATGGACATAGTGATGACAACTAGGGGCTTTGCATTATTTGTATGTACAGAAGCCTTCCAAGACTGAGGGTATGTACATACTACGGAACCCTGGCAGATTACCCACCGCTGATTCCGCAGCTTGGCCCAATCTACGCTGGTCCCATAGACTTCATTCTATGGTTTGGCAGATTCTGCCATCCGCCCGAAGAATGAACCTGCTCATTCTTCAGGCTGATGGTGGAATCTGCAATGAAGTCTATGGGACCAGCTAAGATGCGCGCAGCCATGTGGGCAAGCTGCGGAGCCAGCGGTGAGTGATCCACCAGGATTCCTTAGTGTGGACAGACCCTTAAAAAGTATTGCTTCAAGTAATGAAAGTGAGAATAAAAGTCATTTAATTCCTTACGTTTGCTTGATGTCTTCTCAGCTTGAGTATTTGGTCACTTTTAGTTTCCATCTGTTTGACAAGGCAATCCATTTCCCGTTCTAAATCTTCACGTAAATCGTTGTCCTTCATATCATTTATCTGTTTAAGCAGCTCTTGATGGTCACTGCAACACATGACAACTCCAATTAAATATTTATTCTAGACAGCCTTTTATAGATTGCAGGTACCACACTGGGTACATTTTTCTCTTAGCTCCCTTCTAAATATTACAGTTTCCTGATTCACAAAAAAATACAGATGCAGCCATAGTAATAGAAACAGGGCACAAGTAAATGTAAGAAAAAATTTAGATGTCATTTGAGGAAAGCTGTATGATGAGTACCAAGCTTTGTATAGTCTTAAAGGGCTATTGTAAGTGATTTCTTCAGAAGACAAGAAGCCTCCGAGTATCAGACATTGCTCTGCTGTTCTCCTACTTGCTGGTAACTGCATTATCTGCTGCCCAGCATATGAAACATGATCTCTCCTGAGAGGTGGCAAAGTGGTAAAGCCAGGCATGGCATGTCCCATGTAGTGGCCCAGAACAGGCCATCTGTTCACTAGTTTGTATCTACCTCTTTATTATAACTAGTCTTGTTCTGGGAGGCCGTGGTCCACTGCAACTGTGTGTTGTGTAAGCCCCAGCAGTATTCAGGTTTTGTCATTACACCCATGTCTCATGTATATTTCACTGTATATGCCTAATGGTGATAATGCAGAGGCTGGTGATCACGTGACCGTGCCGCTGTTGCCATGGTACCCCCAATAGCCATTGAGCTTTGGCTGGGGGATACCATGTGACTTCCTGCTGTACCACAGTCTATTCCCTACCACAGAGGGGATAGGTTGTGTGTGTGACTCCTTCACCTTCAGAAGAGGAGCCTCGGTGTGCTCTGCTGCTACAGTCCATTGGCTGTGTTCCTGTCTCGAGTTTCAAGATCCTCATCTGGGTGCCGTTCTTCAGTCATTCCTCTCATCATCTTCTCTAATCATCAACAGCAAGTATTCATCTCAGTTCCATTCCACCCAGCATCTCTTCCTCAGTACCACTACTACTCCCATCATCCAGCCCACTCACCTACAGCCTATTGCAGCATCACCCATTACTCTGCTTTACTTAAGACTGCCTTATTCCCGGTTGCATCCGGAGAGACTGTTGCTATTAGTTACCACCGTTACAATAAATATACAGCTACCGTTGTTTCTGAACCTTGGCATTGGTGTGATAATTGGTGCCCTGACTAAGGACAACAAAGAATCGCAGGCCCAGCCTCCGCATGGTCAGGAGCCCGGTTCTCAGCTGTGTTGCCCTCGTGCCAAAACCGCGATAATCCTCTGCTCCGCAGCTGCCCCGGTTCCTGACAGTAGCTACACCTATTAGCGGAGTGTCCCCTAGGGGCCCAGGCATCGCACCCATACTACAGGTAGGGGGAGACGAAACCACCATGTTCAGAGTGCAGGAGATAAACAATGAGACCATAGCCTTACGTTAGTAAGCACCTAAACCACTTTCACATAATTGTTAAAGATCAGCATATAATAGTCCTATGGGTACTCACAAACTCATTTCTTCTAGCTCGCCTTGCAGATCCAACAGTAAATCAGTCAGGCTGTCCCCAGCAGAGTGTGTATAGGTTGCTGAAGTTTTGTTAATTCCTAAACTCCTAGAACATGGCTTACGTCCTACAGATCTTGACCGCTGCTGGGCAACTGCTGGGCTCTGACTTCGATGTTTCATCATGTGAAGAACACTCTGAACATTTGCACTAAGAGAATGACTTGTACTGGTAGACTGTAAAAAGAGAGAAAGTAGAAAAAGTTGTTTAGGAGAAGGCAGAATATCAACTTTCTCACACAAAAGAACACACTCACCTTTCCTGCTACAAATGGTAGATCTCCTGTTTTCACAGAAATCTTTGGTTCAAAAGTACTTTTACTTGCAGCAGTTTCTTCTAGATAAAAAAAAGAATTTTACGTGTAAGGGTATGTTCACACTGAGCAAATGGGCAGAGGAACCCCGCTTGCCTCAGTGTGACACTGTTTGTCTAGGAGAGGGCTCACGTGCCTCCGCTCCAGCTGCTCTCCGCGCAAAGAATTGACATGTAAATTCTTTGCACGGAGGGAAGCTGGAGCTGAGGCATGTGAGCCTTCTCATAGACAAAGTGTCATACTGAGGCAGGCGGGATTCCGCGGTGAATTCCGCCCCATTTCCTCAAAGTGAAAATACTTAGTTTATTCAATATGCCTTAACCATCTATTCCAAATGCATATGGGAGGAGTTCATCATCTACTATCACAGCAAAAGTGCGAGGCCCACCAGAATTCCTATTCCCACCAGTAGGCAAGGAGGAAGGGTAGTGGGGCTAAAATGGTTAACGATTGAGTCTGGCAAATATGAATGATTACGGATGCACATCCCTAGTCCTGTCCGTAGTTGTGGGTCCACGTTTATGGACAGCACTCTGGATGTGTAAATCAAGACTTAGGGGGAGATTTATCAAACTGGTGTAAAGCAGAACCAGCTCAGTTGCCCCTAGCAACCAATCAGATTCCACCTTTCATTTTCCAAAGAGTCTGTGAGGGAAAAAAAGTGGAATTGATTGGTTGCTAGGGGCAACTGAGCCAGTTCTACTTTACACCAGTTTAATAAATCTCCCCCTTAAAGTGTAAATTTTAGGACAAAATCCAGTATAAGTAATACTAATATTAACTGTAACATTTTACTCACAGGTGGATACTAAATCACACAATAGAGGTGATTTGTCATACCGCTGAGAAAATCAGCTAGGCAGGATGACTACGTATACTATACATAATGCACACTTTGGAAGGCTGCTTTGTGGGCAGATTGTCTTTTTTGGCTCCTATCTGTTCTCATTACTCCCATGGCGAGAATTCAGTGCCAATGCTGAAGAGGCAATGTAGCACTGTCCAGTGAATTCCATAAACAATCATGTAACAATATATCTGGTAGCATTTTCAAGAACTGGGCATGTTAAAAACTTTACCTGCACTTTTTGTTTCTTTACCTTCTTTTGTGGACCATTCTCTACAGATGCGGATACAGGTATTGCATTCACTTCAGGACAAGTTTGCAGCTAGAAGAGAAAATTCTTGTTATATCATGTTATGTTATGAATAAAATCAACTATTCTTTACTATACTGGTTGCCCTGCTCTCTGATGTACCTACACTAAAAGGTTTTCTGGGCCTGGAAGATTACCAGCAATGTGTAGATGCGCTTAACACAAGAGAGGTGGTTATTGCTGGTTGGATACTTGTCTTGGCAATATAACTATCACACCTACAGGATCCGCAGCAGATTTGATGCTGTGTTGAGTTATTTAAATGAAATCTGCTGCGGATCTGCAGCAGAAAATAAGCTGCGGATCCGGTAAGTGTAAACTTACCCTAAAGGTTCTTTGTGCAGCACATATGAAGGGCTCTCCAATTTACCTTTCCTTTATACATCAGGATTACAGTAGCTGCTCACTAGTGGTTGCTAGCTCAGTGTATATTAGCGGAGACCTCTGGGTCATTTGAACGAAATCACTACGACCTTTGTGTTTGCAGTATATAATAAAATAATAAAATGGATTTAATTATCCGGAAGTTCAGCTCTCCATGAAAATGAACAGTCAATGAGACCGAAATGCGCACAACCCACATTGGATCAGTATGGGGGTCGCACACATAGTCACTGTTCTGGTCTAATGTTTTTCTTTTCCCTTAGCGAATACAAGTGCTCATGTCACGTAATCTACCAGTCTGGTGTTTTCTCAGAGGTTTCTCAGGTCATATGCAATCTGGTAAATGTGGTTAATATACAGCACCAAGCAATTTAATAAGTAGTACATATGACTGTATTATAGGCACTTAGGTTTACAAGTGATTTTTTTAAACCACTGACAAATGGAAAGTTTTTTTATTTTTTATTTTGACAATAAGATTATAAGACTATATCATTCCGAGCCTTACACCTTAGTCATGTGCTAGTTTTAACTTACCTGGAACACTTTTTCCTGCATTAATTTCCGATGTTGTTCCTCTGCGTGTAACTTTTCCTCCAGCTGATGAATCTTGCTCTACAGACATAAAACAGTTTTCTGCATCAAACTCTATACAGAACACATTTACTTAAAGGGAACCACTCAGCAGCCTGTTTTGGCTGATATGGTTCTCTGCAGTGCTGGATAAATCTGCTGTTCAGCTTGCGGGACATACTGTCTGCAGCAGCAGCTTTATCACAGCAAAAAAGCAGTTAAATCCCCCGGGCGTGTGGCAGGCATAGGCGGGAGGTAGTCATCTGGACGGCTAGTCACCACTCTCTGCCCACTTCAGCCAGTCAGCCCACTTGGCGGCATGATTGACAGGCAGAGAGGCCAGTAATTCACCTCTCTGCCTATTAATCACATCCTCCGAGCGTGATGGCTGAGTACACTGATGTGCGGCTAGCCGGTTTAATAGCTGTATATCTTTAGCTAAAGCTCTGCTGTCTACAGTTTT